>NW_020523674.1:0-43386 GCF_003368295.1 Carassius auratus | reverse complement strand
GTAGCTACATAGCTTTGACGCAGAAGTATATCAGAAGTATTACTCGGATTCTACACAGCAGTTTCCAGTAAGTTTGGCTTTTCATATAAATTGTGGTTGGAGTTCAGAATGTTACACTTAATATTAAAGGGTTTATCGGATGTAAAATTCACTTTTAAAGTTGTTTGAACAGAGCTATATGTTGGATGTGTATATATACATCCATCCTATATTAATAAAAATCCATCCAGTGTTTTCATTTTATTTTTTATCCCAATTTTAAAGGGGTCGTACATAGTGTTGGGTACCGATGGGTTTTATCCGATATCGATACTTTTAAAACGGTACCTGAATCGATACTTCTATAAAAATAAATAAATAAAATTTAAAAAAGCCTAAAAACATAGCATAGCATAACATTAAAGACATTAAAAAGATTTAAAATAAATCCATAGCTTTCACACACTCCTTGGATGCTCTCATTCCCAAGCTTCCTCTTAATCTAAGGCTAATAAATGTATTTCACGATCTGAGTCATTGTTTTTCACACTGATGTTCTACTCAATGATATTTAGTTCAAATGAGAGCTGTCTGTCCCTGTCTTTAATCAGTTCTGTGAATGACTGTTTGCTCATTCTTTATAAAGGAGCAACAATGTCGTTTGTAAAGTACAGTCTTAGGCATATTAGTATTGTCACCACAAAAAAGGGGTTTGAGCCAGATATTTATATCTTTAGCTTTAGTATGTCAGTAGGAAATATTAGTTAGCACTTTCCAAACATTCATTTCCCAGTAAATTTTAATAATAATCTAATGAGATTGTTGAATGCACAAGCAACTGCCTAAGACTAAGACTTTAGAGAAGTGAAAAGAGTTTAAATCATTCAAGCACAAGATGCGGAAAATCTCAACTTGCTGCGGCTGTGTACGGTGCGCACGCATCTTCACGCAGTCTCAGAGCCGCGTCTACATTGAACTCAGATCTCCTTTGCGAAAGTTCTCCTTGAAACTTCCTCCTGCACCTGGACGGAACAAATGCAATCGCCAGTTTAAACCAAACAGAAGAGGATGTGAAAAGCCCAATGAGCACCGCAGTGCTTCTGGCTGAGAAGGCATCTCAAAACACTTGAACACAGAATTTGCCTCTTTTTGCCTCTGGGCACAAGATACATACAAAATAAGCAAAATACCTGTCTTGGAAAGTTTGTTCGAAAAAACTGTTGGTTATGTTCTTAAGTTGGAAGTAAAACAGTTTAAGAAAAATTATTTGGGATGCTTCATTATATTGGATGCTTCATTCGTCTCTTAAAGGGACCGTGCCTAATTTAGCTACTAGCTGCTCTAATGTTAATCCAAGAAAATTAAACTAAGAAAATCACTCACTGCTCTTGACTGAATTTCTCTGTAGTTTTAACAAAGAATAAGTGCACAGTCAAACCAAAGATTATCACACACCATATATTATAAAAAAAAAATAATAATAATAGGTGCAGGACACTATAAATGATTTATGGTAAGTGAGTTATAACAAAATAAAGCAAACTGTGACATATTATACCCCCCCCCCCCAAAAAAAAAAAAAAAAAAAAAAAAAAAACTAACTTTGAAATTGCTAAGTGCAACCTTTGTCACACCACAGACTAAACAGAATTAAGCATTGCTTAGTAATTGTTCAACAAAATATTACCATACTAACCGTTTGTCTGAGTTTTGGTTGATTGTAATCCATTACAAACCTTTCTATCAAAGTTAACTGATATTATCAAGATGAATTTGTTCTGACAGTTCAACTCTGATTTCTTATCATATTTTATTACCATTTCATAAACTAAGGCAAATAAACTGTGATAATTGAGAAATGTTGAAGGTGTCTGATTGTAATTTTGGTTTGACTGTTAATTAAATTTTTACAGTGAAGACTAAGCAGTTGCTAATTTATATTTGATTCATATAAAAATATTAAATAAATAAATAGAATGAACATATAAATGAAACAATTTCAAACAGGGGCCCACTGCTCCCGGCTCTTGTGCCACACTGGTACTGCGTCTCGGGACAACAACCTACTCATGTGAGGCGAATTCAACTCTTCCTTTCTCTTCGGAGTCTAGAGTTTGCTTGAGTTTGAGGAGTTATTTTGTTCTCTCTCTCTCTCTCTCTCTCTCTCGTCTCTCTCTGTGTGTGTGTGTGTGTGTCTCCTCTTTCTAATAACTTCATTAATAACTGCATTTGAATGCTCTCAACTACAGAAGTTATATGTGGCCATGCATTAAAAACATTTCCTTCTTGTTTTGTCATTATAGCCACTTAATTTTCTCTAAGAAGTTACAAAACTGCACCAGCAGGTGGCGCTATAGACCTGAGTATAACTGATGGGGTGTTGCTCGTGATCGCTATAATTTGTGCAGTCTTGTTCATTACCGACATTTAATTAATTGATAAATGTTAAATGCTTAAATCAATATGATTATTTTGTATATTAAGTTTCTTGCTAGATGCATGAGTTTCACCAACGCGTTCTGTCAAAACCAAGGTGACGTCACTGTGTTCTGTGTGCACCTGTATCTTTACCTGTGCTTCTTTGATTGTTAGTTAATAAGCAGAGATGTTCTGTTTCTCTACAGCAGGACAGGATTTAACGATGTAGGCTATTTGTGATGTGCTTCTTTTCCTTATTATTAATCTTTATTGTTAAACATATTGATGAGAAATGTGATGTATATGTAAAGTGCATAGGCTAATTTAATTCAGTTTGGTTCTATAATGTTGTAATCGTTTTTTCTACACTCACACACACACTCTCACACACACACACACACACACACATGAACACTGTTTTCAAACAGAGGCTTGTAACGCACATGATATCAGGTTTTCTAACTCTGGGGGTTTATCTTCTGACTAACTCTGTAAGTGTTGGTCAATCTCAAACAGTATACGTGGAGAATTGTTCCTCTTACACACACTATGACATTTATAGTCATTGTATTTGTATGAATTGTTGAATTAAATCATTATTTTAGTTTTCTTTATACACAAAATGTATTCTTGTAGCTTGGTAAAATGACTGGTGTCACATGGATCATTTTAACGTCTCTGAGCCTTGATTGTGTAAGGATCCTCGCTGTCTGTAGAGCTTCATCAGAAATATCTACATTTGTGTTCAAAGATGAATGAGGGTGAGTAAATAATGACAGGATTGTCATTCCTGGGTGAACTAACCCTCTAATCTAATTTCTCCATGAGTTTTGGAAAATATTTCCCTGTTCAGAGAGAGGTATAAACCAGGCTTAAAATCAGGGGGATGCGATTGAGCCAGTTTTGGGTTAGTTTTGAGGAGCAATTGTGTAGGTTTTGTTTTGCAGACCTGGCAACCCTGGCCACTGTTTCAGTGAATGTGTGAAACACGAGCTTGATTTACTGCATGAAGCTGCTTTTTCCACATGAAGCTTTAACAGTGCGTCAGTGTGACACCTGATCTGATCCGGACTGCCCTCTGAGTGTGTGTGTGTGTGTGTGTGTGTGTGTGTGTGTGTGTGTGTGTGTGTGTCCACAGAACCACACAAACAAAAGTCCAGATATAACACACAGTTTCTCCTGATTAACTCAGAAACAACACAAAGATCCAAATTATTAACAGAGATTATAAACCATAATACATTTAACTGATGGACAAAATACTGGATTAAGATGTTTTAATGTTTTTTAGTTAAAAAAAAATCTCTTCTGCTCACGAAAAGCTGCATTTATCTGATCAGAAATGCAGTACAAATAGTATTACTCTTTGAAACATCTGTGTTCTGTGTGATCTGTGTTAAAGTGTAATGTATTTCTGTGATGCTCCGCTGTATTTTCAGCATCATTCCTCCAGTCTTCAGTGTCACATGATCTTCAGAAATCAGAATAATATGATGATTTACTGATCAAGAAACATTTCTGATTATTATCAATGTTGAACACAGTTGTGCTGCTCAATATTTATGAGAAAACCGTGAAACACTACAATTCAAAAGTTTGTGGAAAATTAGACTTTCTATGCATTAAATTGATCTAAAGTGACAGTGCAGATATTTATAATGTGACATAAGATTTCTGTTTCCAATAAAAGCCGTTCTGTTCATCTGTGGAATGCTGAAAATAAAAGTGATGATTGAACAGGGGTTTATCAGCTGTTATGTACCTTTATGTCTTTGCAGAACTCATACTTACTAAGAAGATAATTATTAATTTTATATCTGATTGTTAATAAAATGATTAATGCAAAAATAACTGCTAATTCCTTGAATCACAGACCTATTTTTGATGTTAGCAGTGTTGCCACAGAAAAGCATATTTCACATAATTATGACAACACAGTTACTTTTTATTTACTACACAAAATTGTGAGTATATTAAGTATCTTACTGATAGTTAAGTGAGGTCATGTAGAAGTAACGAAGTTAAGGCCACGGTAGCACTTACCAGATGGCAGCAAAGTGAACAGACAGTTACTGGGGTGGGTGGAGTCTTTGATGATTTTAGCAGCTCTACTTCTGCTGCGTTTGAGGCAGATGTCCTGCGGAGAGGGGAGAGCAGACACAGAGATGCACTCAGCTAAGCGCACAACTCTCTGCAGGGCTTTGCAGTCTTGGCTGGAGCTGTTCCCATACCACACTGAGATACACTGAGTCAATACGCTTTCTATAGCCCCAGAATAGAAAGTTTTCAGGATTGCTGGTGAGACCCTGAATTTCCTCAGCTGTCGCAGATGGTACAGTCTTTGCCTGGCTTTATTAACCTGTGTTTGAATGCGAGTAATCCAAGTCAGGTCCTCGGAGATGTTTACACCAAGGTACTTGAAGCTGCTCACCCTCTCCACAGGAGTCCCGCTGATCATAAGAGGAGTGTAGGGCTGATCCTGTCTCTTCCTGAAGTCCACAATCAACTCTTTAGTTTTACTCACATTCAGAGAGAGACAGTTGTCCTGGCACCATGATGTTAATTTCTCTACTTCATCCAAGTATGCGGTCTCATTATTGTTGTGAATGAGGCCCAGAACCACAGTATCATCAGCAAATTTGATAATGGATGTGGAGCTGTGTGAACACACGCAGTCATGTGTGTAGAGAGAGAAGAGCAGGGGACTCAGGACACAGCCCTGTGGGACTCCTACATTCAGGGTGATGGAGCTGGAGGTGTACTGGCCTACTTTCACCACTTGAGGTCTGCCGGTGAGGAAATCAAGAATCCAGTTGTAGAGTGAAGAATTCAGGCCGAGGTCTATGAGTTTAGAAGCTAGCTTTATGGGTACTATAGTATTAAAAGCTGAGCTATAGTCAATAAATAGCAGCCTTACATAGTTCCTGTTATTGCTGTCAATGTGTGTGAGAGAAGAGTGCAGGATGTGAGAGATGGCATCATCTGTGGATCTGTTTGGGTGATAACAAACTGAAGAGGGTCCAAAGTATCCGGGATGGAGGAGCAGATGACATTTTTACAGCCAGAAATCCCATCAGGTCCGGCTGCTTTCCTTACATTCACTCGCTTTAGTGCCCTCTGAACCTCGTCCTCCTACACCGTGATCACATGATGATCGCTGCTCTGACTGCTGCTTCCTGACGTGCTGATCGGCAGATTCGCACTGCTTAGATTGCCTTCAAAGCAGCCGTAGAAAGTGTTTAGCTCGTCAGCCAGCGACGGATCTTTGTAAGCAGCAGTGCGTTTGTTTACTCCTGCACGGATTGATCTGTCCACCCACGGTTTCTGATTTGAGAATGTCCTTATAGTTATTGTATCCGTAGCTTGTTCGGCTAGCGTGTTTCTAAAGCTTAGCGCTACATCCGTGAACTCGCTGACGTCAGATGAACTTGCGCGAAACATTTCCCAGTCTACGTCATCAAGAGCCGCCTGTAACGTTGCTTCTGATTGGTCGGACCATCGCGTCACCACCCTCTGCACCGGGGGATCTTGAACGAGCCGTTGTTTATATTCCGGTGTGAGGAAAATGGCGGCATGGTCCGATTTGCCGAAAGCCGGTAGTGAGCGAGCTTTGTAGGGATTCTTAAACTGAGTGTAGCAATGACAGAGGAGGACTGTGTGCTCTTTTCCTCAGTCTGTTGCGAATCCCAGCGTGTTTCCGACTGTGTTTCTAGATCCGTCGCCTCGGGTGGTTATTCAAGTGGACATTGTTCATCTCAGCGTTCTGGAAAATCTCAGATGGCCACGATGGATTAGAGCATTAAGTGTCCTGAAACAGGTCAGTGAAGCAGTGTCTGATGTCCAAAAGTGTTTCTCTGTGGTAAGTGATGAGTGCAGAGTATATGTGTGTAAAAAGACAGAGAAAAAGAAAGTAAAAAAGTAAATAAAAACACCATCTAAGCAGAGCAACCTGGACGCCATGTTGAACAGATCAAGATAGAGCATCTGATCTGAAATGATGTTTGGTCACTCTGAAATCTCGAGCAAAGACTGTCATCAATGTACAACCAGTTAAAAGTTTTTGAATAGTAAGATTTTTTATGTTTTTTAAAGAAGTCTTCTGCTCACCTGCATTTATTTGGTCCAAAGTACAGCAAAAACAGTAATACTGTGAAAAGTTTCCTGTGTGAATCTGTGTTAAAGTGTAATGTATTTCTGTGATGCTCCGCTGTATTTTCAGCATCATTCCTCCAGTCTTCAGTGTCACATGATCTTCAGAAATCAGAATAATATGATCATTTACTGCTCAAGAAACACATTTATTCTACTTAATTGTGCACTTAAGTTTTTGTATGCAAATTTTCATAATTAATGAGTGCCTTGGTGTTTCCATCCAGCATTTATATATGTGTGTTTTCCAAAATCTGTATAAAAATAGATGGTTGGAAACATAGCTAGTGTTATTATTTTTGCACAGGAAGCATACGAACTCATCTGTGTGTGTGTGTGTGTGTGTGTGTGTGTGTGTGTGTGTGTGTGTGTGTGTTAGTCTGACTGACTGTGGCGTGTTTTGTCCTCAGGCTTGAACTCGAGATGCTGTGTCTCGTCTCTGTGACTCTCTGCGCTCCTGACTCTATAAGTGCAGTGATCCAGGCTCTTCTGGGATGACAGATGAATCTGGGGGAGGAGACGCGCAGCTCACACACACACACACACACACACACACACACACACCTGACGGAGGGTTGATTCTTCAGCTGTGTTCAGCATGTTTGTCATGATCAAAAACTGGCTGCTTGGAGCCACTGAAGAGAGCGAGTACAAGCTGCTGAGCACTGAATGCAAGGTAACACACACACACACACACACACACACACACACACACACTGATTGATTGAAGTGATATTTTCTGATAGTTCAGCTCACATCACTCTCTGCAGCTTCACTAACTAAAGATCTGACTGTTAGCTCATGCTTGTGTTTCTTTCTTATTATTCTGAGATTATGTTTTAATCTTTTTCATCACAAAATCCAGAGAAAGAATGGAGAAATCAAGAATCAAGCCTATTGCTGGAGCTTTATGAGTTTTACAGATTTGCATTCTGATGTAACGTACACAACAGTTAAACACATGGTCACAGCTGTCATGCAGAGAAGTAGTAAGTTAAAAGTATAATTGCAAGTATAATGTGGTATTTGTATGTTGAATTAATGTAGCAAAAATTGTGAAAATTTTTGTGTCTAGGTGATTTACAGTTCGAGGTGAATGTCTGTAATTTAATGCAGAAAACCTTCAGATTGTTAAAAATGAGCTTGTGCAGAAACGTGTTTTTGTGTGATTCTTTTGTGCTCGAGTCATGTCAAGATGAATCTCAGACATTGAGCTGAAATATCACACAGCCATGAGATCTGAGCCGTTAAAACACTCTTAATTACAGCTGACACACAATACACACACACACACACACACACACTACACACGGTCAAATATGAATAATTAAACACATGAGCTAATATTAGCTGAGCAGCATTAATTAAGGAGTCCAAATGACACCTAGACAGACTATAATTACCAGTCACACACACACACTCACACACACACACACACACACACACACTGATTCTGTGTGTGTGTGTGTGTGTGTTTATGTGGCTGAAGGCGTTTATTCTGCTGAAATTAACTGACTCACTGCTGACTCTCTCTCTGTCTCTCTCTCTGTCTCATTCTCTCTCTCCCTCTCTCTCTCTCTCTCTCTCTCTGTCTCTCTCTCTCTCCCTGTCTCTCTCTCTCCCTCCCTCTCTCTCATTCTCTCTCTCTCTCTGTCAGGATGGGGTGAGTTATGAGGTGCGCCGCTATGATGCGTGTAAGCATGTGTGTGTGAGTCTGGAGGGGCGGAGCTTCGATCAGGTTTCAGGTGATCTTCAGCGGAAGCTTCTTGCCTACATGAGTGGAGACAACGAACAAGGTGAGCCAATCAGAGCCCTGCAAACAGACACACAGCCAATCAGCTGCAAATAGACGAGCAGGCAATCCAATCACAGAGCAAAGAGGCACAGAGCCAATCAGAGCACTGCAAACTACGTAGACGTTGACAAATGTATCGGTTTTGGTGATTAATCGGCACCGATAGTTAATTGGTGGAAGTATCGTTATTGGTAAAAGCTCATTCCTATAGTTTTGTGGGTTGTGTTTGTCGCTGGAGAAGCTGCGAAGTGTCTGTGGTCGTTATACAGAATGAGAACGAGAGCGCCCTCTAGAGGTGAACCACTGTCAGCTCCTGCTGTTTGTTTTGACACCTGATTCTGCGATGAACAGAGTAGTTCAGAGGTGGATTTAAAACTTTGACAACCATCTATAGTGCTATAATGTACCACAGCGCATGTTTTCATATCATTACTTGGTAATTAGTTAATTAGATGCTGCATTAGTGAAGAAAGAACAGCATCATGTTTGGTATCAAGGCTGAGAGGATACGAGCATTAGCAGCACCTCAAGCTGTTAAAACAATGTGACCAAAAACAAAAAAGTCTAACCCAAAAGTTTAATGCCACAATCATTGAATTAGTTTATATCCATCTGGTCACATTAATGAATTTTGAATCCAGTGAAGCTGCATGTTTAAAGTTGCGACATGAAAAAGAAAAATGATGTGTTCATTTAGACGACCAAAAACAATTGATCCTTGTTAGAGTGTTTTGATTTCAGATCGCGTTTGTTAACTTTAATGAACTAGTTTTATTGATATATATATATATATATATATATATATATATATATATATATATATATATATATATATATATATATATATATATATATATAATATTTTTTTATTCATTTACAAAGTATGGTTAAGTCCTATAAAAAAAAAAAAGTAGAGCACTATTTTAGTTTCCGTTCAGTAGGCCTTTCCATTAAAAACAATATTGGTTGATTAATGGTATCGGCCAGTGTGGTCCAGCCTTATCGGAGTCTGTAATGTCTAAATCCGGTCAACCTCTACTGTAAACAGATGCACAGCCCATCAGAGCGCTGCTAAACAGACAATCAGGGCACGCCAGTTTAAAAGCAGAGACTTTGTGATTTGTTACTTTGATATGTAACAAAGATTATTGTGATTGCTGGATGAACTCTAAGCTACAAGTAAAGATTGTGCATCAACAGAATGAGATGTTAACAAAACATTCTTAGTATGTATCTTGTTTCATCAGTCGTATTCCTGCTAGAAGTGTTTGAATGAGCCGTGTTTTGTGTTGTGATCTGTGTTTGAACAGGTGAGGTGATGAACACGCCCGTCCCCATCATCTTCACCGTGTTTCCTCGTGATGACGGCTCATTAAACCGCCGCCTGGTCGCCGCTCTGCGCATCCCATCATCCTTCCAGATCGCCCCCCCAACCCCGACCGACTCATCCATTCGCATCGAGGACCGTCCAGGCATGACCGTATACGTCCTGTACGTTAACACAGTAAAGCCCTGCTCACAGCAAGAGCTAGAACTATAAAGACAATCAGAACACTGCAGACAGACATGCAGCCAATCAGTGCGCTGCAAACAGACACACAGCCAATCAGAGCATTGTAGACAGAAACACAAACAATCAGAATGCAGATAACAGACACACAGCCAATCAGAGCATTGTAGACAGAAACACAGCCAATCAGAACGCAGATAACAGACACACAGCCAATCAGAGTGCTGTTAAAAAGACACACAGCCAAACAGAGGGCTGCTAACAGACACACAGCCAATCAGAGCACTGCAAACAGACACACAGCCAATCAGAGGGCTGATAACAGACACACAGCCAATCAGAGCACTGCAAACGGACACACAGCCAATCAGATCGCTGGTAACAGACACACAGCCAACCAGAGCTCTGCTAACAGACAGCCAATCAGAGCTCTGCTAACAGACACACAGCCAACCAGAGTGCTGCAAAAGCACTGCTAACAGACACACAGCCAATCAGAGCACTGCTAACAGACACACAGCCAATCAGAGCTCTGCTAACAGACAGACAGCCAATCAGAACAAAGTATAACAGAAAAACCAGCAGAGGCATGTTCAAGTTCAAAACGGTGCGCAATGTTTTGCTACGGTTTCCGGGTTGAACGTCATGTTTCCTGGAAACGGTGTGCACTGGTGTGTAACGGGGTTTGAGATGTGTTTTCTCTTGTTTGGTGGGTGTGTCAGAACTGCAGTCCAATCAGCAGCAACATGTATATAAAGCACGCGGTATTAAAGTGAACTCGCACAATAGCTTCAAGGAAAATAATGTACAAATGTGTTCGTTGCAGCTCGGTATACGCAACAACTGAGGATATTAGAAGATAAGTTTTATTGTAAAAATATAGGATATCAACATAATGATGTAGTTGTTTATATTTTTAGCTTCATTGCAAGTGTATGATATTTGGTATAGAAATAAACAATGGTAATTAAGTGATTTTCCTAAAAATGAGAAAGAAAATACAGGGTATTAAAACCGTATGAACTACAAATAAAGTCAGTATGTGAGGCTAAATAGATGGCTCCGAAAATTCTTCACAAAGAATGGCCTTCTCAGCTGCCATAGTTGCAAACACTTGCGTCATCACAACAGTGTGTTCAACGCATCACCGTTTCTGTTTAAAAAACGTTGTGCAATGTTTTGTCGGGGCTGAACGCAGCCCAGATGATATTGTTTGCTTTAAATTCTCTTGAGCTCTTTAGGATGGATTCTGATTGGCTGTCAATGTTTGTAACAATCATCGGTTGAAAAAACAGCCTTCTGAAAGTGATTCCACTGAAATCGTTTCTCTGTGCCTTTATCGTTAAAGTTTAGGTGTGGACCATGCTAATCTTTGATGTTCAGAATGATTTTTAGAACTGACCCGTGCTGGCAAAATGAGTCAAAATGAGCACATTTTCTAAATTTTTATTATTATTTTTTTTTTTTAACTCTTCATTAAAATACTTTATAATTACATATGGCTTGTTGAAATGTGATAAAAATGACTTGTGTCAAATTACATGCGTTTGAAGGTGATAGAGTCAGCAGAGTAGATTTGGAGAAAAATCGACTTAAAGTTTTCTGAGGATTACAAAATAAAAATCAGATCTATACTGTTATGCATGGATCTATTATTACGTTGCACATCAGATTTTCCCCCAACTATTCACTAAACTTTCATGTAAAACACAACAGATTATGTTTGTGTGAATCTTGCCAAGACATATTTCACAATAATGTATTTTATATTTATATCTTATGCACAGGCTTTGCAAATGTAAGTCAGCGCAATCGTTTTGTTTTCTTCAGCATGGGTTTGGAAACCCTATTTATTCAAGATGAATATGAACAAAGCTGGAATGCTGGGCTTTGCAACAATAGACCAACAACTATCATCTAGAGAAACATACTCCTCTCAGAAAACATAAAAATAAAGATTATTTGAGATTTTCTATTGCTATTTGGATCGCTAGAAGAGGGCTTAATGAACTCATTTTTGTGAAAACCTCAAAACTGACATTTTTCACTTCTCTGCAACTCAAAATTAGACCATGTGCATTCACACTTATTTAGCCAGCATGACTCACATATCTTAATCACTATCTTTATAGTTGTTTTCATTGGTGTAATTATGACAGAGTTGTTTTATTTCCGGGTGAACTCCTCTAGACTGAGATCTGTCTCCCCCTGCAGGCGCTTCGGTGGTTTCGCAGGCGAGAGCGAGTTTCGCGCAGAAGCGTCGCGACTGACGTGTACGCTGGGAGACTCCGCCCCCTTCCAGCGCAAGCAGTACCTGTGCTGCATCTACGACCCCCCGATCAAACCGTACGGCCGGCGTAACGAGGTGTGGTTCCTGCAGGACGAGCCCTGAGACGGAGTGTGTGGCTACAATTACCCATAATCCCTTTGTCACGTGTTCAGGTCTGCTGCAGAGGAACGCAGCCATCTGTATGTTTAAGACCTGCCCTTATTTCATCTTATCGTACGCAAACAGCTGCTTGACAATATTGTAAACTGGTGTTTGTTATCATGTTATTTTAGTGCACACTGATTTATAGCGCAGACAGATTTACCATTCACTGCTCTTTGTTGTTCTTCTTGTTATTTTCCTGTAGCAGCTAATGAATCTGTAACCTACCAGTCAAACGCTTCTTAAAGAAGTATCTTCTGCTCACAAAAGCCTGCATTTATTTGATCCAAAATACAGCAAAAGCAGTGAAATTTCTTATTATTCCTACTATTTCAAACATCTGTGTTCTGTGTGAATCTGTGTTAAAGTGTAATGTATTTCTGTGATGCTCTGCTGTATTTTCAGCATCATTCCTCCAGTCTTCAGTGTCACATGATCTTCAGAAATCAGAATAATATGATCATTTACTGCTCAAGAAACATGAAGATTATTATCAATGTTGAACACAGCAGAGTAGATTCCTTGCTAAACAAAAGTATTATTTTTTATATCCCTCAAATATATATACTGACTCCAAGCTAGATATAGTGTATAACGTTACAAAAGTTTTTATTTCAGCTGTTTAAATCAAATACTGTAAAAGCAGGCTTGGTGAGCAGAACAGACCTCTTTAAAAAATTAAAATTTACAGTTCAAAAAAGATTTGACTGGTAGTGTATGATCTTCTCTGTATCTCTCTCGATCTTGTTGTAATGCATCTGTTGTAGATGGTGAAGGTTCGACTGCTGGTAAAGGTCATAACTAACCCACCCGACTGAGGAGAAACACCGCTGTGGATTCTGACTGATCACACTTCTGTTTCCTTGCACTGTGTATAAACAATCTGTAATGTTCTGTGAATTCTGTGTAATTTATGGTTTAAAAAAAATCAATTACTTAAAAACCCCACAATGGCAACATTTTTTGGTTGTACAGATTTAACTTAAATTTACATTTAAAAAACGTAATTTAACTGATTTGTAATACACTCGTAATCAGTAGCAGGTAATGATGAGAAAGTCACATGATGAACCGAAGCCAATCACATTTATCTCTGTGTAATATATATTCGTGTGTAATATTGAAGAAGAAAAGTGCAGTTATTTGCTCCCGTGGACAGGAGAAAAAGGAAGAGATATCTTCAACACCTGGCCGCTGACGACAGATGAAGCAAAGGTACTGCAAACATACTACGACTAGTACGAAGCATATGTGATGCCCAAGACGAACACAGAAAAAAAACAAGGAGTCATAGTCAAGGTAATGGAGCCACCGACTGGGTAAACGCACTTGAAAAACCAAGAACCGGCAAACTCAGAATATGCTAGATAATGTGCTAGAGAAGGAGCTGTATGCGATCTTATTCGGCTGCAAGTGAAAGAGATTCCTGTGGCAGATACCCTCTCTACACAATCCTAGCGAAGGAATGGACATGCAGATTCACACGGTTTACAAAAGCTTACGAGTTAGTGGTGCAGAGCTGCAACAGATCCGTGTCGAGCCGGAGTCAGACAGCCAGCGTGTGCAGCTAGTACAGGTGATTCTGGACGGGTGGAGGAAAGAGAAAATGCCCCGCAGACATCAGTGACTTCTCAAATTTCTGAGATGAACTGTCCTTGACAAACGGGATCATTCTCAAAGGTGAGAAGATCTGCTCCCACACATTCACGTCGGTCACATGGGCATTGGGAAGTCAAAGAGCAGCAGATGTGTTACTCTGGCCAGGGATGTGTGAACAGATAGAACCAATGGTTGAGAGATGTGATACTTGCCTGGAGCGACGCTGTTCAGACACCAAGGAGCCCATGATTTCTCACAAAATACCAACCCCCACTAGCCCCCATTACCCCCAGAGAGAGATGGCTTGGCTGAGAAGACTGTGCAGATCGATGAGTCAATCTTAACTAAAGCCAAGATGGACAGGAAAGACCCCTATCTCAGTTTGTTAGAGTGTAGGAATACCCCTGGTGACAACGTCAAGTCGCCGGCACAGCTTCTCACGAGTCGCTGACTGCGATCCATACTGACAACAACCAGCGAACAGCTCCTACCTGAAGAACCAGCACAGCGCTCAAGGTCCAGCCCATTCAATACCATACCAGAGGGTCACGGTTCCTCATTTGTGATTCGTCTGGGGTGAGAGAGAAGATGGGATCTAAGAGCTGGTATGGGCTGTCTGAGAACCATAGACATTTTGTTCCTAAATATTGCTGCATGAAGCGCTACGTTAAGTGTCAGATGTGTTGAGAGGTTTTGTGTAATGCAGCAACCTCTGTTTATGATAGAGTAATGTTCGAGTAGTTTGATTCATGTGTAATGTGTGTAATGTTTGGTTGTGAACACTGCTGCATGTTTGGCAGGAAAGCTCCCAGGTTCTTCGGTACTCGATGTACACCTCCTTATTGTGCGCCCTGAGCAACATATAACACACCAAGATGTGTCTGTTTTTACAATATTTCAGGAGTAATGTATAATATTTGTTGTATTAAAAATCTAATTTCTGTTTGTAAAAGGCAAAACTCTGATTGTAAAGTAAAGGATTCATTAGTTTTATTATACATCGAATCAAAAACTATCATGACATCTTATCTGATCATTCAGTACACGTTATTTCTGACAAACATCTCTCGTTTCGGTAGTGACTAATGTTATTCTCATTACTATATTTAATAACTTAAAAAATCCATAACGGTACTAAAATGTAGTTTATTTCCCCAAAATATGAGGATTATGTGTTCGCTTTTGACATGATCGAAACAATTATGACGTTTAAAAAAAGTTCTCAGTATTTTCTGTACAACACTGAACCACGATTCCTTTAATGAAATATCACACTATTTTTAATCATCCCCCATTAAGAACTAAAATAATCGATGTAAATGTTCTCCGTGAGAGCAGAGGCCGGAGCTTGTGGCAGTGGTGTTTAGACCCAAGTCTGATGAAGACAGGAATCACTCAGGAGCGTCCCAGCGGAGGGAAAGACTTTACTCTATCGCTTTATTCCAAGCAGCATTCACTGAGAGAGGGTAGAGATGCTGGGTGTTAATAAAACTGTGTCATTGTGTCAGTGAGTCTCATGATGTATAATCTTATTACCTGTTCATCTCCTGAACTGCAACTTTACCACACGATTCAGCAGCAATCCTGCTACTCAGTCAGTTTCACTGGTGAAGGTGTGGGGTAGCTTTAGCGCTTCTTGTTGTATAGTTTAGGAAACACTTTAACTGACACAACCAATCAAAACTTCAGAATCAGCTGTGGGCGGAGTTTGTGCATGCGTGTCATGTGCCTGTCTCTCAATGGGAGGAAGCCACGCCCTATTTTGGAGCTCCCACCCCGTTTTGGAGATCTCCAGGCTGCAGTTATACCCTTTAGGAAATCCTAGCAATGTCAATTTACGTTTCTTTTCTTTCTTTACTATAAATTATACATCACTTTCCACTTCAAAAACAATATACTAGTGTAAAACCTCCTGTAATGTCCAAAGCAGTTTTTCATCATAATAGTTAGGGGAACTTACCGTTAACTAATGAATGGGTTTTTATCGTTAAAATCGAGGCCATTTTCTACTAGCAGATGAAAGAGCCTTAGCTGAACTCAAAAAGCCTCACACAAAGATGAAGGATTTGTGAAAGCTGACGGATCAAGTCCTCATCAGTTTAATGAGCACATCACATGAGGGAGCAAAGACTCGATACAGGTTTCTAGGGGAATCAGAAAGCGCTGTGTGCTCTTGGCTAATGTTACTAAACAGCAGGAGCTAGTGAAGCTCAAACCCTTCACAGTTTTAAAGCAAGGTCACGTGATTTCAGGAAACAAAGCTTGGTTGTGTGAACTCCTTCAGAAATGTGAAATGAACAGAGACAGAATATAGAGCTTTATTCATCCGTCTACACCAGGTCTATCAGGAATGATCCACTTCTGAATTATGATTATAATATTATCAAAAGGAGTTTACAGAAGAGTTCAGCACCACACACACACACACACACTCACACCAGGATTAACATCTGAGCAGGCAGATATAGACGTGTTAATGGTTAATAGTAAAACTGCATACATGAGCGGGCTCAGCTCACACTGAATCTAAAGAGTCATCCAGCACACGAGCGAATCACTGTCCTCCAGACGAGTCTCAGTTGTTCTTCTTCTCTGGATTCTCAGGAGGATAGTAGGGAGGAGGCTGATCCTGAACAACAACAGCAGACACATGAGGAACGATTCAGAGCTTCACTTCACACACACACACACAATATAATAGCATTGAGTTGTGTTGTTTTAGTGTCGGGTGTGTATGACCATGGGCATGTAGACGCTGTGTGTGTGTGTGTGTGTGTCTCACCATGGGCATGTAGACGCTGTGTGTGTGTGTGTGTGTGTGTGTGTGTCTCACCATGGGCATGTAGACGCTGTGTGTGTGTGTGTGTGTGTGTGTGTGTGTCTCACCATGGGCATGTAGACGCTGTGTGTGTGTGTGTGTGTGTGTGTGTGTGTGTCTCACCATGGGCATGTAGACGCTGTGTGTGTGTGTGTGTGTGTGTGTGTGTCTCACCATGGGCATGTAGACGCTGTGAGGGTTGCTGGGATTGTAGAAGGCGCTGCTGGCCGCTTCTGTTGCTTTAGCATTTCCATTAGCCACTGAGAAACACAGAGAGATCATGTGACCAGAGACCCACGTGTGTGTGAGTGTGTTTATGTGTGTGAGAGTGTGTGTTACCTGGAGGAGGACACCAGTTCTGAGGAGGTCCAGGGTACGGAGGAGGAGGAGCCATGTACATGGGAGCGCTGGGATACACACCTACACACAAACACACACACATCAGTTCACCCGTTCTGAAGACATGCCTGTGATTCTCCAGCTCAGTCTGACCGTACCTGCAGCAGGGGGTTGTGGGTAGGGGTTGTACCCGGCCTGTGGCATGCTGGGATATGGGTACGGCTGCATCTGTGGCATGGCTGGACTGGCGTATCCGTTCATCCCTGCAGCCAATCCAAACGCTCCGTTCTGAGCCGGAGGAGCTCGAGATGCTGCGCACACACACACACACACACTCAATGACTTAGGGTCTCTTTGATTCAGTGACTCATTGATTGAGTGATGCATTGATTCAGTGACTCATTGATTGAGTGATGCATTGATTCAGTGACTCATTGATTGAGTGATGCATTGATTCAGAGACTCAGTGATTCACTGATTCCTTGATTCAGAGACTCATTGACTCAGTGATTCAGCGGCTGAGTGACTCATTGACTCAGTGATTCAGCGGCTGAGTGACTCATTGACTCAGTGACTCAGCGGCTGAGTGACTCATTGACTCAGTGACTCAGCGGCTGAGTGACTCAGCGGCTGAGTGACTCATTGACTCAGCGATTCATTGACTCAGCGATTCATTGACTCAGCGATTCATTGACTCAGCGATTCATTGACTCAGCGATTCATTGACTCAGCGATTCATTGACTCAGCGATTCATTGACTCAGCGATTCATTGACTCAGCGATTCATTGACTCAGCGATTCATTGACTCAGCGATTCATTGACTCAGCGATTCATTGACTCAGCGATTCATTGACTCAGCGATTCATTGACTCAGCGATTCATTGACTCAGCGATTCATTGACTCAGCGATTCATTGACTCAGCGATTCATTGACTCAGCGATTCATTGACTCAGCGATTCATTGACTCAGCGATTCATTGACTCAGCGATTCATTGACTCAGCGATTCATTGACTCAGCGATTCATTGACTCAGCGATTCATTGACTCAGCGATTCATTGACTCAGCGATTCATTGACTCAGCGATTCATTGACTCAGCGATTCATTGACTCAGCGATTCATTGACTCAGCGATTCATTGACTCAGCGATTCATTGACTCAGCGATTCATTGACTCAGCGATTCATTGACTCAGCGATTCATTGACTCAGCGATTCATTGACTCAGCGATTCATTGATTGAGTGACTCATTGACTCAGTGATTCACTGATTGAGTGACTCATTGAGTGTTTGTTTCCTAACCGTTGGTGGCCAGTTTGAAGAGGTGCTGTCCCAGCTCAATGGCTCCTCCGCTGGGGAAAGACATCTTGAAGTTGGCCTGCCCTTCCCATCCACCTGACAGAGAGAGACACACGCGAGCGTGAGCCGAACATCTGAGCGCGAGAGTGTGCAGCAAGTGCATGCTGGGTAAAGCAGTGTACCTCCCGCCTCGGCTTTGATCAACCCTTGGATGTAGTTTGCAGCAAACACGGGCTGCTCGATGCTGCAGTTCTTGGGCATGTAGACGCTGTGTGTGTGTGTGTGTGTGTCTCACCATGGGCATGTAGACGCTGTGTGTGTGTGTGTGTGTGTGTGTGTGTCTCACCATGGGCATGTAGACGCTGTGTGTGTGTGTGTGTGTGTGTGTGTCTCACCATGGGCATGTAGACGCTGTGTGTGTGTGTGTGTGTGTGTGTGTGTGTGTCTCACCATGGGCATGTAGACGCTGTGTGTGTGTGTGTGTGTGTGTGTGTGTCTCACCATGGGCATGTAGACGCTGTGAGGGTTGCTGGGATTGTAGAAGGCGCTGCTGGCCGCTTCTGTTGCTTTAGCATTTCCATTAGCCACTGAGAAACACAGAGAGATCATGTGACCAGAGACCCACGTGTGTGTGAGTGTGTTTATGTGTGTGAGAGTGTGTGTTACCTGGAGGAGGACACCAGTTCTGAGGAGGTCCAGGGTACGGAGGAGGAGGAGCCATGTACATGGGAGCGCTGGGATACACACCTACACACAAACACACACACATCAGTTCACCCGTTCTGAAGACATGCCTGTGATTCTCCAGCTCAGTCTGACCGTACCTGCAGCAGGGGGTTGTGGGTAGGGGTTGTACCCGGCCTGTGGCATGCTGGGATATGGGTACGGCTGCATCTGTGGCATGGCTGGACTGGCGTATCCGTTCATCCCTGCAGCCAATCCAAACGCTCCGTTCTGAGCCGGAGGAGCTCGAGATGCTGCGCACACACACACACACACACTCAATGACTTAGGGTCTCTTTGATTCAGTGACTCATTGATTGAGTGATGCATTGATTCAGTGACTCATTGATTGAGTGATGCATTGATTCAGTGACTCATTGATTGAGTGATGCATTGATTCAGAGACTCAGTGATTCACTGATTCCTTGATTCAGAGACTCATTGACTCAGTGATTCAGCGGCTGAGTGACTCATTGACTCAGTGATTCAGCGGCTGAGTGACTCATTGACTCAGTGACTCAGCGGCTGAGTGACTCATTGACTCAGTGACTCAGCGGCTGAGTGACTCAGCGGCTGAGTGACTCATTGACTCAGCGATTCATTGACTCAGCGATTCATTGACTCAGCGATTCATTGACTCAGCGATTCATTGACTCAGCGATTCATTGACTCAGCGATTCATTGACTCAGCGATTCATTGACTCAGCGATTCATTGACTCAGCGATTCATTGACTCAGCGATTCATTGACTCAGCGATTCATTGACTCAGCGATTCATTGACTCAGCGATTCATTGACTCAGCGATTCATTGACTCAGCGATTCATTGACTCAGCGATTCATTGACTCAGCGATTCATTGACTCAGCGATTCATTGACTCAGCGATTCATTGACTCAGCGATTCATTGACTCAGCGATTCATTGACTCAGCGATTCATTGACTCAGCGATTCATTGACTCAGCGATTCATTGACTCAGCGATTCATTGACTCAGCGATTCATTGACTCAGCGATTCATTGACTCAGCGATTCATTGACTCAGCGATTCATTGACTCAGCGATTCATTGACTCAGCGATTCATTGACTCAGCGATTCATTGACTCAGCGATTCATTGACTCAGCGATTCATTGACTCAGCGATTCATTGACTCAGCGATTCATTGATTGAGTGACTCATTGACTCAGTGATTCACTGATTGAGTGACTCATTGAGTGTTTGTTTCCTAACCGTTGGTGGCCAGTTTGAAGAGGTGCTGTCCCAGCTCAATGGCTCCTCCGCTGGGGAAAGACATCTTGAAGTTGGCCTGCCCTTCCCATCCACCTGACAGAGAGAGACACACGCGAGCGTGAGCCGAACATCTGAGCGCGAGAGTGTGCAGCAAGTGCATGCTGGGTAAAGCAGTGTACCTCCCGCCTCGGCTTTGATCAACCCTTGGATGTAGTTTGCAGCAAACACGGGCTGCTCGATGCTGCAGTTCTTCATCAGGTAATACGGGAACATGAAGGAGCAGAACTTCTCATTCACCGTGCTGCTGACGAACACCATCTGAAACACACACACACACACACACACACACACACACACACCTGGTTAGCCTGTGTCTGTGTGGGATCAGTTAACCCATGTTTGAGTCATGGATCGTTATGTGAGTTTTGGTGGGTTGCTGATTAGTTAAGCTGTGTTTGAACGGGTTCTGGTTTAGTTAAAATGGTTCTGGCTGAGTTACTGATTAGTTAGCACATATGTTATGGATTAGTTAAAAAGTGTTTGGGTGAGTTATGGTTTAGTAATGTAATGAACCGCAGGATTGCTTGTAATAGAGGAGATTTAAATGAAAAGAAAGGCAGACTGGTGTGGCTGTTTCTGTCAGTGGTAAGTTTTAATTTAGAATGTTTGTGATAACGTAAGAAATGCAGTTTAAATGTTTTGCTTTAGCAACTTAATATATAAAAATGCATAAGTTAAAAGCATTGAATAATTAAGTAATGTTTGTATTTAAAATAAAAGATTATGGATAAATGTGTATGTGGTGAACAGCCGTGGATCAGGAGCAGACTCTGTGTGAAAGCGGCTTCTGTCCCACACATGGACTACATACACACACACACTGCAAACAGAGTGTGTGTCAACCTCACACAATCAGACTCATGCTGTGGAAGCTGTTGTGCAACAATTACACAACTGTCAAAACTAAAATACAGTGCATGATCAAACATGAACGTGAGATAAATATCTATTTTTGAACAAATGGCCCCCTCAAATGAAAAAATAAAGAGAGGAATTACCTTACAGAAATTAAATTCAGGCCCTGAATAAATGTCAAAAAATCTTGATTGTATTATCACTGTAAATAATTCTACATGATTTAAAAAGAAGGGTTTGGTGATCGAATCAGCAGATATTGTGTTCTGTGATCAGCCTCAATCCTGATCGGAGCACCGTGCACATTTCATTTATCTAGTATAACATTTATGGAGTTTCGTTTGCTTGGTTGTTTCTTTATATAAGTCCAAAAAAGTGTCAAGTTTTCCATCGGGTGTCTTCTTTAATCAAATGATGTTATAATTAAAGATGCTGCATTGCTGATCATAGTATCGATACATCTGCCCTTTATAGGGAACACGCAGTAATCTCACATTTCAACTTAAACCAGATATCTGAATCAAAACCGAAAATGCATTTGAAGAACCAAAATAGCCAGAGATCAGTTATCACCATTTGAAGATCTGGCATCACTTGACCTGTTAACCTGTATTTGGACACACTATGGGTTAGTTAAGCTGTGTTTGGACACACTATGGGTTAGTGAAGCCGTGTTTGGACACACTATGGGTTAGTGAAGCCGTGTTAGGACACACTATGGGTTAGTGAAGCCGTGTTTGGACACACTATGGGTTAGTGAAGCCGTGTTTGGACACACTATGGGTTAGTGAAGCCGTGTTAGGACACACTATGGGTTAGTGAAGCCGTGTTAGGACACACTATGGGTTAGTGAAGCCGTGTTAGGACACACTATGGGTTAGTGAAGCCGTGTTTGGACACACTATGGGTTAGTGAAGCCGTGTTTGGACACACTATGGGTTAGTGAAGCCGTGTTTGGACACACTATGGGTTAGTGAAGCCGTGTTTGGACACACTATGGGTTAGTGAAGCCGTGTTTGGACACACTATGGGTTAGTTAAGCCGTGTTTGGACACACTATGGGTTAGTTAAGCCGTGTTTGGACACACTATGGGTTAGTTAAGCCGTGTTTGGACACACTATGGGTTAGTTAAGCCGTGTTTGGACACACTATGGGTTAGTTAAGCCGTGTTTGGACACACTATGGGTTAGTTAAGCCGTGTTTGGACACACTATGGGTTAGTTAAGCCGTGTTTGGACACACTATGGGTTAGCGAAGCCGTGTTTGGACACACTATGGGTTAGCGAAGCCGTGTTTGGACACACTATGGGTTAGCGAAGCCGTGTTTGGACACACTATGGGTTAGCGAAGCCGTGTTTGGACACACTATGGGTTAGCGAAGCCGTGTTTGGACACACTATGGGTTAGCGAAGCCGTGTTTGGACACACTATGGGTTAGCGAAGCCGTGTTTGGACACACTATGGGTTAGCGAAGCCGTGTTTGGACACACTATGGGTTAGCGAAGCCGTGTTTGGACACACTATGGGTTAGCGAAGCCGTGTTTGGACACACTATGGGTTAGCGAAGCCGTGTTTGGACACACTATGGGTTAGCGAAGCCGTGTTTGGACACACTATGGGTTAGCGAAGCCGTGTTTGGACACACTATGGGTTAGCTAAGCCGTGTTTGGACACACTATGGGTTAGCGAAGCCGTGTTTGGACACACTATGGGTTAGCGAAGCCGTGTTTGGACACACTATGGGTTAGCGAAGCCGTGTTTGGACACACTATGGGTTAGCTAAGCCGTGTTTGGACACACTATGGGTTAGCGAAGCCGTGTTTGGACACACTATGGGTTAGCGAAGCCGTGTTTGGACACACTATGGGTTAGCGAAGCCGTGTTTGGACACACTATGGGTTAGCGAAGCCGTGTTTGGACACACTATGGGTTAGCGAAGCCGTGTTTGGACACACTATGGGTTAGCGAAGCCGTGTTTGGACACACTATGGGTTAGCGAAGCCGTGTTTGGACACACTATGGGTTAGCGAAGCTGTGTTTGGACACACTATGGGTTAGCGAAGCCGTGTTTGGACACACTATGGGTTAGCGAAGCTGTGTTTGGACACACTATGGGTTAGCTAAGCTGTGTTTGGACACACTATGGGTTAGCGAAGCTGTGTTTGGACACACTATGGGTTAGCGAAGCTGTGTTTGGACACACTATGGGTTAGCGAAGCTGTGTCTGGACACACTATGGGTTAGCTAAGCTGTGTCTGGACACACTATGGGTTAGCGAAGCTGTGTCTGGACACACTATGGGTTAGCTAAGCTGTGTCTGGACACACTATGGGTTAGTGAAGCTGTGTCTGGACACACTATGGGTTAGTTAAGCTGTGTCTGGACACACTATGGGTTAGTGAAGCTGTGTTTGGACACACTATGGGTTAGTTAAGCTGTGTTTGGACACACTATGGGTTAGTGAAGCTGTGTTTGGACACACTATGGGTTAGTTAAGCTGTGTTTGGACACACTATGGGTTAGTTAAGCTGTATGTGTGTACATAATACAGGTGTACACTGTATATATTTGTTACGTATTATACGTATATAAATACTAATGCATTCATTAATACATTATATATATGTTTATATGTTAAATATATTGATACATATAAAATATAAGAATATAAACATATGCACCATAATATCAATTGTTTGTATATACACATACATAACAAAAATACACAGTACACGTGCATATGTAATGTAAACAGACATTCTTTAGGATGCGATTGCTCTCGACAGCCCTAGGGAGTACGTTAAGCTGTGTTTGGGTGGGTTATAGTTACCCTGTACTGGGTGAGGAACACAGAGCCCTTCTTGGTCCCCTTGAACAGCTCATTTTTGGGCGTGATGTCACTGAAGGAAAGCTCGACGTTCTTGCATTCTCGTAAGATGCTGAAAGAGCAGGATGAAACAGGAAGTGAGGTCACACTGGAAAGTCAAGCACACATCTGTTCCCAGAACAGCACCACAAAGTTTCTCAACACATGTGAACAAACATGTTACTACAGTTCCTTCAGAAATCACCCACACGGTCTGTCTGTCCTGGTGAGGATCGAAAAACCCCAAATAACACAGTTCTGTTCAGATACTCTCAAACATCACTGACCAATATAACTCTCTACCCCATCTATCACATATGAAGAATCACACTTAATGAAGGCCTCGACTGGATACACTTCATCAGAAATCATATTTTCACCATCATCATGTTTAATCACCAGCTAAAGAACCAAGCCAGGCTTTCTCTTCCAGGGCCAGAAGATGACTCTGTATCCCTGTGTGTTATTTTCAGGGAAAACGTTTACTATTTTAATGATGTCTTCACTATGTTTCTGGGCCTTGAATGTGTGTGTTACACTGGGTTTATGGAGGGTCAGAGAGCTCCCGGATTTCATCAGAAATATCTTAATTTGAGTTCTGAAGAGGGAACAAAGGTGTTATGGGTTCAGAACAACATGAGGACGAGCGATTAACGTCATAATTTACATAATTGGGTGGACTGTCCCTTTAAATCTTAACGTCGAGGGGCAGAATCTGCGCAGTCAACTAAACAGTCACTAAATCATACGATTGAAATTCATTAATTTACCAAACTACACTCATCCATGACATCACAGACAACAGATGACAATATGCATGTGTGTGTATGTGTTCTTGTCTATCGTGTTATTGTTATCAGATGCGGTGTTTGTCTCGTTGTTTGTTGTTGTTTGTTTGAGGTGTAGTTGGTACCTCTCTCCGGACTGGATCAGGACTCCTCCGTTTGGGTGATGGTTTCGGTTCAGCGTCATGTCGATCAACACTCGATGAAAACAGATGTTAGTTTCAGCGCGACGCTATTCAGTAAAGGAGTGTGTTATTAATCCGTGATCAGTGATGAACGCTTCGATAAACAGCTGCGCACTTTATTTCCGGCACCACGTGACTCCTCTCTCCGCCCCGCGCCCGTCACGTGACCTGCGCTGCGCTATGACGCCAGCTCGGCAGTTGTATTTATTTATTATTTTATTGAACCTACTGAACAAAATATACATCTACAATGGCACTGATAAATGTAAATAAACAAATATTAAGTCACATAACAGACAAAAAATGACATAATCTGGGAGGAAAAAAAGTGCAAGAGAGAGAAAGAGAGATTTATTCCAGTGAATTTGGCACTGACTGAATTTCTGTCTCCAACTAATAAGACATATTTTAAATTCAGAGTAAACACACACACTCTCTCTATCCCTCTCCTTCTTCTTCTCTTCTTCTTTATTTATTTAAATGTCTGTCGGTATGGGGTATTATCCTTTCATTGCTATAATTACATTCCTTTATTAAGAATATAGCCCTGTGTATAATTCATATAGAGTCATGCAGGTTTATCAGATAAATGGTCAGTCAGTTCTTATTGTTGACTGTGATCTGTAATAGTTATATTAGTTATAGTAAAGCTGCACTGATTTCACCTTAGCAGCTGAAGGCTTTCTGTTATTCATTCATTCATTTACTTTGACTTCATCTGGAACTGTTTACATTCATCTGAATAATAACACCATTTACTGTCTTCTAATTTATATCTAACATTAGAACTGAACTTTATTTCTTCATAATTCAGTAACTTTGCAACATTGATGCTATCATTTTCCTGTTCCTATTCAAGATGCTTTGAAACAATCTGAATTATAGAAAGCTCTATAGAAGTAAATAATTCATTGGAGGAACAACAAAATATAAAAATAAATAAATAAAATCAATTAGATTTCATAAACATATTGAAAACCTTATATTGAAAACCTATATAATGACAAACACGTATATTTTAATCTGAAAATGACACTGAAATCACACATTGTTACTTTATACAAGTGATAATTAATGTTCGTCCTGAAATGGTTATGTTCTGTTCCTCTTGGACTTGTGTTTGTTTTCATTCATCCCTTCTGTTCCCTGATCTAGTTTCTGTCTCCCCTTGAGTCATTATGCTCAGGTGTGTCTTGTCTTTTATCCTAATCTGTCCTCCTATTTAAGTTGTAGTCAGTTCACCGTTTCTTTGTCCAGTATAAGTTGTCTATTGACTACATCCCTATGTGTGTCTCTTGGTGCCTATTCTTGGATTTACTCTCTTGTGGACTATTTGACTTGATGCTTTTGTTCTTTGTGCGTTTATTATTCACCATAGCATGACAGAATACCAGGCCTAAACAATAGTATGCGCTGTCAAGTTTGAATAGTGCTTTTTTATAATGCAGATAGTGTCAAAGCAGCTGTGGCCTAATGGTTAGAGACTTGAACTAGTAACCAGAAGGTTGCTGTCTCGGTGCTGGCAGGAGTTGTAGGTACTATAGGAGAGGAAGAATTGTATAAACTTGTTAAATCATCTAAACCTATGGAATGATATTCCGGACATTATTCAAAAGGAATTGCAAATTGTATTTGCAATTGTGTTTTCAATTTGTGGACGCATAAAATGTGATATATTGCAAATGCAAATCGTGCATTACCGTTTGCATTTTCGTTTAAGAGAACGCAGTGTCTGCCAAATTTAATGCAAAGTCCGTTTGCAACTGTGTTTCCCATATCTTACGAGCTGTGAGCGTGTTTGCACTGGGACGTGATCCTCAGACAGAACGAGACGAGGATGAGCCGTGTTTGGATCCAGAATCACAGGAGCTGATGACACACAATCAACAGATCATGATCAAGAGTGAACACAACACAGATGATCATGAATTATGACACTTGTCCTGTTGTTTAAACACACCAGACATATTCCTCTTGTCATTGTCTAAATGACTGTCAAAATAACCTGAAGTTTTAAAAAGACTAAAACTAAAATAAAAATATTATTTTTTATATATATTTCAAATTGTCAGCAAACACAAAGGAAACACAAGGGTAAGTGAAGACAACAGCAGGTTTATTAATGTTACGGGCAGGTGAAAGCCATACAAGGCATACAAGTTGTGGCCTAGTGGTTAGAGAGTTTGACTCGTAACCACCTCCACTGCTCCGGGTGTGTGTTCACTGCTGTGTGTGTGTGTGTGTGTGTGTGTGTGTGTGTGTTCACAGCTGTGTGTGTGTGTTCACTGCTATGCTGTGGGTGTGTGTTCACTGCTGTGTGTGTGTGTGTGTGTGTGTGTGTGTTCACAGCTGTGTGTGTGTGTTCACTGCTGTGTGTGTGTGTGCACTTTGAATGGGTTAAATTCATACCATGACCATACTTAGCTGTATGTCACATCACTTCAGTCCCAAGATGAGTATGCCTGGAACTAATGGGGTATTGGGAGCCTTATCTTGTCAGAGTAATCAAGCTCTTTCCTCTTTGCAGGTAAACCGTAAGCAGCTTGTAGGTAAGTACGCATAGCCACTTGGAGAGCAGACAATGTGACAGCGGGGAGCTTGATTAGTAGTGACAGGTGGTCTTGAACAGTAATCGGGTGACTGGGACCTGGTGAGCGTGGTGGGTGGTGATGTTGGATCCCTGACAGTACCCCCTCCTCTGTTGGTGACTCCTGATGCCCGTGATGATGAATGTGAATGGGTTTTGAGCTCACTCCAGCCAGTGGCGCTACTCCTCCAGAGCCAGTTTGATAGTGAGCAGTTCTCGGTTCCAGATGTCGTAATTCTGCTCCAATGGGGTGAGCTTCCTGAAATAAAAGTTGCAGGTCTGGGTGTGTAAGAATGGGAGCTGTGCAAAAGCCCTACTTGAGCTTCTCGAAGGCGGCCAGGGATTTAAGGGTCCAGGACAAAGACTTGGGCTGCTTACAGAGCAAGGACGTGATGCGTACAGTGAGAATGTGGAAGTTACAGATAAATATACGGTGGAAATTGGAGAAGCCCAGTAAGTGTTGGAGTTCTTTGATCGACTGGGGTCTGGACCAGTTATGGATGGTTTGGACATTTCCCTGGTCCATCTGAATCCCTTCAGGGCTGGTGATGTAGCCAAGGAACTGGATGGTGGTCTTGTGGAACTCCAGGTATAGGTGGTGCTTCCTAAGCTGTTGGAAGACCTGCATGAGGTGGTGGCGACATTCGGCCAGGTTGCAGGAACAAATCAGGATTAAGACAGATGATGAGTTCACTAGGCCAATAGGCATGATTCTACCCTTAGAGAGTGTGGCTCCAAGACACTGCCTGTTTCCTAAATACATCCTGGAATGCCGTATAATCAGATGGAACTGAGGGGCTATCCTTGGGCCCTGGGCTTTCAATGAGAGTGGAGTTGACTTGTGAGACAGGGCGTCCCAGGATGATGTCTACTGTGGGTCCCTCCAGTACCAGAAACAAGATGGTCTCTCAGTGGAACCCCACTTGAAAGGAGATGGGAGTTGACCCGCCCTCGCCCTAGTGTTTTTCCTTGGATGGTTTCAAACTGGAGCTCCTGGGCTTGTCTCCCAGTGTAGGTGAAGGTGACTTAGGAGGACTTGGGAGATTAAGTTTCCTCAGGATCCCAATTCTATGTTGAGAGTTCTCACCACTGGGCATGGGGCGTGTGAAGGGCATGTCTTAATGAAGTGTCCAGATGATCAACAGTTCAAGCAAGGGCTGATGACCGATGTCATGCATTGTGTCATCATAGATCATGGCCATTTAGGCCTTGGTTTCCTGAAGATGGTACTCCTCTGGTACTGCTTGGTGACTTCAACATCCACTTAGATAAACCCCAGGCTGCTGACTTCAAAACTCTGCTCACCTCATTTGATCTCAAGCTAGTGTCCACTACAGCGACTCACAAATCGGGCAACCAACTTGACCTCATCTACACGCGCTGTTGCTCTGTGGACACCACTTCAGTTACTCCACTGCACACATCTGATCACTTCCTCATTACTGCTAACCTAGCACTTACTCCTGAAGTGGCACACACTCCAACGCAGGTCACTTTTCGACGGAACCTACGCTCACTCTCTCCATCTCGCCTATCTGCTGTGGTTTCATCCTCTCTTCCACCATTCTCTCAGTTTTCTGCTCTGGACATTAACAGTGCTACGGACACTCTTTGCTCCACTTTAACATCTTGCTTGGACAACTTTTGCCCACTGTTGTCTAGACCAGCACGCACTGCCCCATCTGCCCCCTGGCTGTCCGAGGTTCTCCGAGAACATCGCTCTAAACTCAGGGCTGCAGAGAGGAAATGGCAGAAATCAAAAAACTCTATGGACCTCAGTGTGTATCAATCTCTCCTCTCTTCCTTCTCTGCAAATGTCTTCACAGCTAAAACATCCTACTACCACAACAAAATTAACAGCTGCTGTGATGCTCGGACACTCTTCAAGACTTTCTCTTCTCTTCTTAATCCGCCGCCTCCACCTCCTCCATCGACTCTTACAGCGGACGACTTTGCAGCTTTCTTCACAAATAAGACAAGATCCATCAGTGACCAATTCTCCACACCGCAGACTGAGGAAAACTTCACAATGACCGATGCACACTCTTTATCCTCCTTCTCCCCACTCTCAGAGATGGACGTCTCCAAAATTCTCATGTCCAATCATCCTACTACTTGTCCACTTGATCCTATCCCCACTCACCTCCTTCAAGCGATCTCTTCTTCAGTCATACCTTCACTTACTCACATTATCAACTCTTCTCTTCAATCTGGAACATTTCCCTTAGCATTCAAGCAGGCTCGGGTAAGCCCACTGCTCAAGAAACCATCTCTAAATCCAGCGCTTCTTGAAAACTACAGACCGGTATCCCTGCTTCCATTCATTGCAAAGACACTTGAGCGGGCTGTGTTCAACCAGCTTTCTATGTTCCTTGGACAGAACAACCTCCTGGACAGCAACCAATCTGGCTTCAGAAGTGGCCACTCAACTGAGACTGCTCTGCTCTCGGTTACTGAAGCCCTGCGACTAGCAAGAGCAGCTTCAAAATCCTCGGTACTCATCTTACTGGACCTGTCTGCTGCTTTTGACACTGTTAATCACAAGATTCTCCTGTCCACCCTCAGAAAGATGGGAATCTCTGGAACTGCTCTCCTGTGGGTTAAGTCCTACCTCTCTGACAGATCATTCAGTGTGTCTTGGAGGGGTGATGTTTCAAAGTCACACCACCTTGCTACTGGGGTTCCTCAAGGCTCAGTACTTGGACCACTTCTCTTCTCCATCTACATGACATCTTTAGGATCTGTCATTCAGAAGCATGGCTTTTCTTATCACTGCTACGCTGATGACACCCAACTCTACTTCTCATTCCAGCCTGATGACCCGACGGTAGCTGCTCGCATTTCAGCCTGTCTGAGTGACATTTCTAGCTGGATGAATGACCATCACCTTCAGCTTAACCTTACAAAGACTGAACTACTGGTGATTCCAGCTAACCAATTGATTCATCACAACTTCTCTATACAGCTAGGCTCGTCAACCATAACTCCTTCGAGGACAGCCAGAAACCTAGGAGTTGTGATGGATCATCAGTTAAGCTTCACAGACCACATTGCTACAACGACCCGGTCCTGCAGGTTTGCCTTATACAACATTAGGGAAGATTAGACCCTTCCTGTCAGAGCAAGCAACCCAACTTCTTGTCCAAGCTCTTGTTCTCTCTAGACTGGACTATTGTAATGCTCTCTTGGCGGGCCTTCCTGCATGTACTGTCAAGCCCCTGCAAATGATCCAGAATGCAGCAGCGAGGGTTGTCTTCAATGAGCCAAAAAAAGCTCATGTTACTCCTCTCCTCATCAGGTTACACTGGCTACCAGTAGCTGCTCGCATCAAATTCAAGGTACTGATGCTTGCCTACAAGACAACCACTGGCACGGCACCAACTTACCTAAACTCACTGGTTAAATCCTATGTGCCCTCAAGAAGTTTGCGTTCTGCAAGTGAACAACGCCTTGTGGTGACATCCCAAAGAAAATCAAAATCACTCTCACGGACCTTTTCCTGGACTGTGCCCAGCTGGTGGAATGACCTCCCAATCTCAATTCGTACAGCTGAGTCTTTACTCATTTTCAAGAAACATCTAAAAACGCATCTTTTTCGCCTGCACTTAACCTACTAACACCAGTACTTTTCCTTTTCTTGTCTCTTTTTTCATTTAATAAAAAAAAAAAAAAAAAAAAAAAAAAAAAAATTATATATACCTGGCTATGCGTTCTATACTAGACTAACTGAGACTTGTCATGGCACTTGTATTCTGTTGTTGTTCTCTTGTTGACCTGACTGCTTCTATTGTTCTCATTTGTAAGTCGCTTTGGATAAAAGCGTCTGCTAAATGATTAAATGTAAATGTAAATGTAAATGGATGTGTGAATTGAACCCCTGCTGGTAGGCGGTCAGTAGCACAGACTCGTTTAATCCACTTGCGGCTGCTAGAGAGTTGAACTGAAATGTACAATCACTCACCAAGGCTTTACATTGGCGCAGGTGAATGAGCTGGTCAGACGGAGACCACCTTGAAGTGGGCAGTGAAGGCATCAAAGGAATTAATGATGATACTCTGTGAATTTAAAATAAATAGAGTCTAAATAGTGTGCGCCAATAGAGGTGCTTGTTGAGAGAGGAAGGAGAGTAGAAAAGCCACTTTGGACTTTTGTGGTTGCATCCGGATGTAAAGTGACACTTGGAGTAAAAAATGGCTACATTCTACCACCTCACCTAAATAATGAGAAGGAAGGGCCGCGGGACTGGCAGGGTTAAGGCTAGATGGCACACAGCAATAACTACTGGGCATGCACACATCAATATAGCATCATTTATCACACAATGTATAACAGTGGTTACTATTTTTTCTTTATTGTAAGGGGTAGGTTTAGGGTTGGGGTAGGTGTAGACTAGGGCTGCACGATTCTGGATAAATTGAGAATCACAATTTGTTTTTTGGTCTCATATAGAGATCACGATTCTCCTATGATTCTTTTTTTATTATTATTACTATTATCATTATCTCAAGTATATAAATTAATACTTTTATTTTGCAAGGATTCTTTAAATTGATTTAAGTGTGACAGACATTTATAACAAAATATTTATATTTCACATAAATTTTGTTCTTCTGAAATTTCTATCAAAGAAACCTGAAAAAAATCTACTCATCTGTTTTCAACAATAATAATAATAATAACAATGAATAATAATCAGACATGTTTCTCGAGCAGTAAATCATCATATTATTCTGATTTCTGAAGATCATGTGACACTGAAGACTGGAGGAATGATGCTGAAAATACAGCGGAGCATCACAGAAATACATTACACTTTAAACCAGATTCACACAGGAAACAGTTATTTTAAGTTGAAAAATATTTCAAAACTTTACTGTTTTTGCTGTACTTTTGGATCAAATAAATTCAAATAAAAACATTCTTATGGTTCAAAAACTTTTGTCTGGTAGTGTATATATAATATATTTAAACCCCCAACAATGTTCCATCGTCTATATATAACCATGTGCAAAGGACAACATCAATATTACTGAATAAAATCAACGCACAAGATAAATCTGGCAATTATAAAGCATTGTTGCTTTTTAGAACAGTAAATCATGCTCGTATTTTTTTGATCGTCAATCGAAACTAAGTGGAATACTAGGTTGACATTTAAACATTCAAAGTGTTATTCCTAAAAATTATCAAATACACCATCTTTTACATAAATCAAAATTGGAATTTTTATGTTTATCAGAAACATGGTTGCATCAAAATTCCCCTGCTGATATGTTAAATGTGTGTGTTATGGTTATGCTGGTGTGTAATCAAGGCGCACGAGGAAGACCATATACAAAAGGTACTTTTAATATTCATAGGAGAATAAGGGCACATCCAACATAAGACAATATACAAACATAACTCAGGTTACAAACACGGACCAGGAGGAACTCAAGACAGGCTATTTAAACGAGGGAGAGATCAGGTGAATGGAGACAGGTGGGGATTAATCAATTAAAAACATTCTTATGGTTCAAAAACTTTTGTCTGGTAGTGTATATATAATATATTTAAACCCCCATTTTTTATATTAGTTTTTATTTTATATAATTATTTTCAATGACTCACTCATAAGTCATAAACCATTTCCATTGTTTCATTACTGGATGAATCAGCGTTTTTTAACAATTCTCCTGAATGAATAATTAATTAATTGACAAATACATTTTTAAGACACTTGTCGTTATTTGAATAACATCGACACAAACGTTATTTGAAGTGCAGTACTTTCAAAAGGGATTTGCTCTATTTTGATCGCTGCCATATAGACATCAATGTTTATATCTGAACTATAAACTTTATTCAAGAGTGCGGGGGATGGATGTGGTTTGTTTATAAAGCTTTTTCTCTGGTGGTATAAATAATGTAACAATTTACTGTTTTTAAACATTAAAATAATATACACTTTTATTTCATAGTTCTTCAACAGGTAGGCAAACAATGTCATCATTTTTCACTTTTTTCTCCTCAACAGGTAACGTTACGATCAAACACAACAGGTAAGTATCCACAAAAGTATTCAGCTAATCAACAAACAATGCTCAAAATATCAAAATCAGCTACACTGGCAATGAACCCATAAATACACTGCTTAACAATAGCAGTTTTAATTTAATATCTGATTTAATTTAATATCTGAAAAGAAGGTAGAAAAATATAAAATACATAAAAGTCAGTTGGATAGTCTTGAAAAAAACAAACAAAAAAAATAGACTGGGACGCAAATTTAACATATGAGGGTGTTAAATTCATTAATGCCAACAAAGTGTTCAAGTCTACGCAAAAGAATGCTGTGGTCAATTGTGTCAAACGCAGCACTAAGATCCAATAAAACTAATAGAGAGATACACCCACGATCAGATGATAAGAGCAGATCATTTGTAACTCTAAGGAGAGCAGTCTCAGTACTATGATACGGTCTAAATCCTGACTGGAAATCCTCACATATACCATTTTTCTCTAAGAAGGAATATAATTGTGTACACACAGTGCCAAAGCTACCAGTACCTGGTTTAAGGACCATGGTGTCCCTGACCTTAACCATATAGAAAATCTATGGGGTATTGTGATGAGGAAGATTCGATATTCCAGACCGAAGAATGCAGAATAGCTGAAGGCCACTATCAGAGACACCTGGTCTCTCATAACACCTGAGCAGTGCCACAGACTGATCCACTCCATGCCACGCCGCACTGCTGCAGTCATTCAGGGGAAAGAGACACAACTAAGTACTGAGTGCTGAAAATGCTCATACTTTTCATCTTCATATTTCTCAGTTGTCCAAGATTTCTACAAATCGTTTCTTTGTATTGGTCATATTAAATAGTATTGTAATTTTCTTAGATACTAAATTTGGGATTTTGCTTAGTTGTCAGTTATAATCATCAAAATTAAAATAAATAAACATTTGAAATATATCAGTCTGTGTGTAATGAATGAATATAATATACAAGTTTCACTTTTTGAATGGAATTAGTGAAATACATTTTTTGATGATATTCTAATTATATGACCAGCACCTTAACATATTGTCGGTTTAGAAGATTTAAGAAGTTAATCAATCAATCAATCAATCACCTTTATTTATATAGCGCTTTAAACAAAATACATTGTGTCAAATCACTGAACAACATTCATTTGGAAAACAGTGTCTCAATAATGGAAAATGATAGTTAAAGGCAGTTTATACAATTTTTCATCTCCTATGGTAGAGAATGAGTGGAACTGTTCCTCAGGGGTCTATAGTGCACTGTCTGATGTGATACGGTAGCTGACGGCTGAATGGTTTATCTCTAATAGTATCAATATTAGTAGTAAAATAGACACTTGTTGTAAACACTTATTGATGCTTTATTTTTTATTGATTTAGCCACTGTATTGAATAAATACCTGGGGTTATGTTTGTTTTCTTCTAAAAAAAGATGAAAAGTAATCAGATCTAGCAGTTTTTAATGCTTTTCTGTAGGATAGGTTACTTTCCTGCCAAGCAATATGAAATACCTCTAGTTTTGTTTTCCTCCAGCTGCGCTCCATTTTTCGGGCTGCTCTCTTTAGGGTGCGAGTATGCTCATTAAACAATGGTGTTATGACTGTTTTACTAAGTCTTCCTTGAGCGTAAAATCTACAGTATTAAATCTAGAGTATGATTTCGTCAATGAGTAGGTCCTGAGATGTGTTGTCTAACCCCAATAGAGTTCAGAATGTGTATAAATGCTGATCTCAATGCATCTCTTTCATTATCAAAATGGATATTAAAATCACAAACAATTAAAACTCGGATGTAAAATCACCAAACTCTTTAATAAAGTCTGTATGGTGCCTTGGTGGCCTGTATACAGTAGCCAATACAAACATAACAGGGGATTTATCATTAACACCTTACTTCAAACGAGTTATACTTGAAGCCTGCCCTCTGAGAAATACTGAAACGTTATTATAAATTGAAGCAACTCCTCCCCCTTTGCCTTTTAGACGCGGCTCGTGTTTATAACAGTAATCTTGGGGGGTGGACTCATTTAAAATAATGTAATCATCAGGTTTAAGCCAGGTTTCTGTCAAAGAGAGCCCATCTTGATTATGATCAGTTATCATTTCATTTACAAAAATGTATTTTGTAGAAAGGGACCTGATATTCAATAAGCCGAGATTTATAATTTGTTTATCCGTATTGCATCTATTTTTTATTTGTTGAACCTCAATTAAATTTTTTGTAATTTTTGTATTTTCTAGTTTAGGGAACAGACACAGTCTCTATAGTGTGATATCTAGGTGAAAGAGTCTCTATGTGCTGAGAATTAACTTCCTGAGAGATGGTGGTTCCCCGGAACCTGAATGACTCCACTGCAGTCACAGTGCTGTTCATGATGGTGAGTGGGGGGAGTGCAGGGGGGTTTCTCCTGAAGTCCACGATCATCTCCACTGTTTTGAGGGTGTTAAGCTCCAGGTTGTTGAGACTGCACCAGACAGCCAGCTGCTCAACCTCTTGTCTGTAAGCAGACTCATCACCGTCCTGGATGAGGCCGATGACTGTAGTGCCGTATGCAAACTTTAGGAGCTTGACAGAGGGGTCTTTAGAGGTGCAATCATTGGTGTACAGCGAGAAGAGCAGAGGGGAGAGAACACATCCCTGTGGGGCACCAGTGTTGGTGGAGCGGCTGTTTGACATGAAATTTGGTCTGGAGGGCTTTTGGGATGATGGTGTTGAAAGCCAAACTAAAGTCCACAAACAGGATCCTCACATAAGTCCCTGTTTTGTCCAGATGTTGCAGGATGAAATACAGTCCCATGTTTACTGCATCATCCACAGACCGGGTATGTCATAAGAATGCATTAAAACATAAAATAAAACAACTCGAATCTCTAATTGTTTTCATTTTTTTATGAATATAATATGATACTGATATTTTATTTACTTTTATGTGATATGGAAACATACTTAGATATAAACACAAAAAGATAAATGCCTTGATCTCGTAATCATTTGTGCAGTGTGCACACTTATACAATAATAAGAGAGAGGTGTATGTATTTCATTCTTTTAAAGTACCTCCCACCTGCATACAGAACTACATTTTGAGGAACTGCGAGTCAGGATTTGAACCGGTCATAGGTGGGACAGTTGCACTAGGCCAGGGTTCTCCAAACTCAGTACTGGAGGGCCACTGTCCTGCAGAGTTTAGTTCCAAGAAGATCCAAAACTCCTGGCTGAAAGTTTCTAGTATGCCTAGTTGGACCTTGTTTAGCAGGTCAGGTGTGTCTAATTGGTTTTGGAGCTAAACTCTGAAGGAAAGTGGCCCTCCAGGGCTGAGTTTGGAGAACCCTGCCCTAGGCTATCAATGCAGACAAGAGTCCCGGTCCACATTCCACACATCAAAATGACTGTGATGTGGCACAGGGATTCACTAGGAAACAAAAATGGCACTTCATGAAATAAAGGTTTCTGACCCCTGGTTTAGATTGACACTTTTTCCACACTTCTTGGGTGAACTCAAGTGACAGTTAAGGGATTTTTTTAGTTTGAAACTCTTTCCACACTGATCACAACTGAACAACTTCTCTCCGGTGTGAATTCTCATGTGATATTTGAGGTTCACTGCTGTTGTGGAGCTCTTTCCACACTGATGACAGGTGAAAGGCTTCTCTCCAGTGTGACTTCTAATGTGGATTTTAAGATGTCCTCTTTGAGAGAAGCTCTTTTCACACTGTTGGCATGTGAATGGCTTCTCTCCAGAGTGAACTATCATGTGGACTTTAAGGTATGCATTTTCAGCGAAGCTTTTTCCACACTGTTGGCAAGTAAAAGCTTTCTCTCCCGTATGATTTCTCATGTGGACTTTAAGATGCTGTTTTTGTGTGAAACTCTTCCCACACTGTTGGCAGGTGAAAGGCTTCTCTCCAGTGTGAATGCTCATGTGTAGTTTTAGGTTTCTTTTTGCAGTGAAGCTCTTTCCACACTGAGTGCATGTATATGGCTTCTCTCCAGTATGCATTCTCATGTGACTTTCAAGATTTCCTTTTTGTGTGAAACTCTTCCCACACTTTTGGCAAGTGAAAGGCTTCTCTCTGGTGTGAATTCTTATGTGGCGCTCAAGGTTTTCTTTTTCAGTGAAACTCTTCCCACACTTTTGGCAAGTGAAAGGCTTATCTCCAGTGTGAATCCTCATGTGACGCACAAGGTTTCCTTTTTCAGTGAAACTTGTTCCACACTGTTGGCAGGTGAAACTCTTCTCTCCAGTATGAATTCTCATGTGGCGCTCAAGGGTTCTTTTTTCAGTGAAGGTCTTCTTACACTGTTTGCAGGCGAAAGGCTTCTCTCCAGTGTGAATTCGTATGTGCTTTTTAAGGTTTCCTTTAAGAGTAAAAAATCTTTCCACACTGTTTGCAGATAAAAGGTTTCTCTTCAGTGTGAATTTTCATGTGTCTTTTAAGGGTTTCATATTGGCTAAAACTTTTTCCACAGTGTTTGCAGCAGAAAACTCTAGTTCCTGTCTTCTGAGCTCTTATTCGTGTGGAAACCTCTTCAGTCTGTGAGCAGCTAAGATATTTTTCTTCCATTATGAAATCACAACTTTTCTCAAGCAGGTACTTCTCTTCATTTTGATTCAGTTCTTGACCCTCGTCTTTTAGCACCTTCAGGTCTAAGGTGACAAAAACAAGTTAAAAGATTGGTGCACCCCAAAATATAATTTCCCCATGATTTACTCACCCTTCAAATCATCCTAGGTGTAAGACAAATATTCTTATTTAAAACTTTATAAACAAAACAACCAGATTCTAGATCTATGCTGATACATATTGACTTCCGTGACGTAGTGCTCCTTTGATGTGATTATAATGCGTAGTATATTGTAGGAGTGTGCACTACATCACAGAAGTTTACACAAGTCAAATGTGAATAACCGTCAAAATCTCACCACCTATTCACTTCAATTATAAAGCTAGCAACAACAAGGATATATATACATATAAACTCTGATTGTGTTCGTCTGAAAGAAGAAAGTCATATACACATAGGACAGCTCAGGGGTGAGTAAATTAAGGGGTAATTTTCATTTTGGGGTGAACTATTCCTTAAGCCTAGACTCCAGGTCAAATAAAAGCCATAATTAGGAAAACCATATAACATGATTTAAGCTTTGAGAAAGAAACAAACCTGTTTGTTCCTCAGTATCTTCATGTTTGATGCTGAACACTTCTGTAATCCTAATGTCTTCACTCTCCTCTTTAATAAACGACATCTTTATAATAGTGTGTCATGTGGATGATTATCTATGAGTTTGGACAAGATGAGAATAATTAACAGAAAGAAAATAATCCAAACTAATTGTGTTACTCAGTGGGGATGCAATTAAAAAAAAATGTTATACTAAGCATTACACAATGTTACATTCAGTAATAGAACATTCATTTAAGAATTCTCTTTAGAAGCATAAAATATCCTGAACAGTTTGGAACACTTCAAATGCTCAAAACACAAACCTTTCTTCAGCCAAATCACAACAGAGCAGGAGGAGGCACAGTCTTATGATGTCATATCTCCCCTCCAAAATAAAAGTCCCCATTCACACGCTAAAATCAGAAATGTGCAGACATATTCAATTACAAATAATAAACACACCAACGATGCTCAGAGTTAAATTCTTGTTGAAATACAGATTTAAATGTAAAATTAAAATAAAATATGAGATTTTGTAAATGGCTACATACATTTTATTTCATCTTTTTTTATGAATATATGTATAAATCTTTAATTCAACAAATATTTGTACATGTAATGAACAATGTTAATGGTAAAAGTATCATTTTACAAAAAGTTATCAACTGGCAAAATTAATTATGATTGTGTATATCCTCCCTGATTATATTTTTCTTATAGTAGATTAGTGTAGTGAAAAACTTGAGTAAGGACATCAGCCAAATTACCTAATAGGGTATTCTTAAAAATAAAAAAAATACAATAAATAAATAAAACTGATAAACACATGCAAATAATAGTTTTTTATTGGACATAAAAAAGGACCACAAAGGAAATTCTATGACTTTTTTGTTTTTTCACTTGTGTGAGGCGTACTTGAATTTTTTTTTTAATTGTCTTAAAAAAGCAACAAAAACACAAAAGAAAACATCAGCAAATGTTAATGTTTGTTAAATAATATAGATTCATCTTTTTAAGTGTTCCTAACAGCAATATAATATAAAATGTCACAAGAATGTAAATGCAACATAAAACCACTTAAATTTAAATCTACCCCAAACTATAAATTTTATTAATGGGATAAACCCCTTGAGATGTAACATCTCTTTTTCGAGGGGGGTCTCACCATATAAAGTTAAGCAATCGTACATCTTAGGATCATATAAAACATAACAAAATCACAATTAACATTTCAAACAACATTGTTTAAACATCCAAAAGATGTAATGGATCTAATGCTTTGCTCGAGGAACACACACACACACAAAAACCTGAATAGATTGCAGAAGTGGATAATTTATTAAACAAGGTACAAAATATTGTTGCAGGTAACTGGGATAATTAAAATAAATATATTTAAATTATAAATTGAAGCCAATTAATGTCTACTAACATACAGTTATGTCCATTGAAGTGCATCATACATTGAACAATGATGAGTAAAGAAAAGAACAACCCAAACAAATCTGCAAACTCTTTTATATGCTATATTAAGAGGGGCAAGATCTGATTTTGAAGCTGTTTGATAAACCACATCAAAGTATTCTATAAATAGAAGTATTAGTTGAGAGGCAATTTTCTTACGAACACTATTTGTAAAACACTTCTCACTGCTGTTGTGTGCACTTGGATGGGTTAAATATAGAGCACCAATTCTGAGTATGGGTTACCATACTTGACAAAATGTCACGACTTTCACTTTCACACTTTGAGAATGATATAAAGTACCAATTCCAATACTGACTTGTTGCAAAACATTATTAACATGTGATTTAAAAGAAAGTCCAGAATAATGCCATTTTATATAATCAACTTTATGCAATGGAGTACCATCAATACATGATACACCATGAGAAGTAGGATTTGGATTTAAGTCTCTGTCTATAACCAAAAATCATAATATATGACTTGTATAAGCCTTAATTTATTAGCCAAAAAACACTCTTGTAACATGTTAAAGAGATAACTGAATTTGTATAGAATTGAAATTAGAAACATATATGATGGTATTATCAGCATAAAGTTGAACCTTATTGGGTATTAATGGTAAATTATTTTCATAAATAGAAAAAAGAAGCGGTCCAAGTATAGAACATTTGTTGAATCAAAAAAAGCTGATTTATTCCCATCTATGACAACTCACGGTTTTCTATTATGCAAATATGAATTAAACCACAAAACTGTATTTTCAGAAAAACGAATAGCATAGTTTATCTATGAACAAATAATGGTACACCAAATCAAAAGCTTTAGTTAAATCAAGAAAAAATGCACTGTGATTTTTTTTTTTTATGTGAGTTTGCCATCGTCTGAAGCTGAAAACACATCATTAGTAAACTTAAGAAGAGCAGTTGTAGAATGATTAGACCTAGTAACCAAATTGAGATGATGCTAAAATATTAACACATAAATAATTAGAAATTTGATTATAAATAATTTTTTCAAAAACCTTAGATATAGGAATATATAATAGATATAGGTCTATAAGTATTAGGATCAAGAACATCACCTCCCTAATAAATTTGAGTAATGCGAGCACAGTTTCCAAATAACTGGCAACTCACATGTGCTCAAAGAGAGGTTAAATAAATCAGCAAGTGGATACATTAGAATATCTGCTTCTGTGACACACATGTATCCATTTTGTTCTGTTATGGAAACCAACAAACTATATATTACTACAAATTATGGGAACTTTAAATGAGTAATAATTTGGGTCGTATACAATAAGAGAGAGGTGTGGGCATTTAATTCTGATAAAGTAACACCCACAGCACACAACTATATATTTTGAGAATTCCTTGTTTTATTAAGTTACTGACAACTTAAGCCCGAGACACACTACACAATTTAGCAATCCTATAAGATCATTGTCTCACTATGCGACTTTGGTTTAATAAACTTGGCTATGACATGCGTGTGCTGGGGCATCTCAAATTAGAATGTCGTGGAAAAGTTCATTTCAGTAATTCAACTCAAATTGTCAAACACGAGCATTAAATTTATAGCACACAGACTGATATAGTATATTAAGTATATTAGTATATTAAGTATATTAAGTCTTTGGATCTTTTAATTGTGATGATTTTTGGCTCACATTGAACAAAAACCCACCAATTCGTAGGCTACGACGCACTTTCTAGAGAAGAATAACACTTTAAATACAGTTGATCCTTTACGCTTAAGGAAGGTTAAGGAAAACAGTTTGACACCATGACACCAAAATGGAGCGCAGCTGGAGGAAAACAAAACTAAGAGGTATTTCGTATTGCTTGTCTTGGAGGGGTGATTTTCAAAGTCACACCACTTGCTACTGGGGTTCCTCAAGGCTCAGTACTTGGACCACTTCTCTTCTCCATCTACATGACATCTTTAGGATCTGTCATTCAGAGCATGGCTTTTCTTATCACTGCTATGCTGATGACACCCAACTCTACTTCTCATTCCAGCCTGATGACCCGATGGTAGCTGCTCGCATTTCAGCCTGTCTGAGTGACATTTTCTAGCTGGATGAATGACCATTCACCTTCAGCTTAACCTTACGAAGACAGACTCCTGGTGATTCCAGCTAACTCATTGCTTCATCACAGCTTCTCTATTCGCTGGGTTCATCAACCATAACTCCTTCGAGGACAGCCAGAAACCTAGGAGTTGTGATGGATCATCAGTTAAGCTTCACTGACCACATTGCTTACAAGACCCGGCTGCTCGCATCAAATTCGAGGTACTGATGCTTGCCTACAGACGACCACTGGCACGGCACCAACTTACCTAAACTCACTGGTTAAATCCTATGTGCCTCCAGAAGTTTGCACTCTGCAAGTGAACAACGCCTTGTGGTGCAATCCCAAAAGAAGTTCAAATGACTCTCACGGTCCTTCTCCTGGACTGTGCCCAGCTGGTGGAATGACCTCCAATCTCAATTCGTACAGCTGAGTCTTTACTCATTTTTAAGAAACATCTAAAGACTTCATCTTTTTCGCCTGCACTTAACCTACTAACACCAGTACTTTTCTTTTCTTGTCTTTTTCATTTAATAATAAAAAAAAAAAAAAATTTATATACACCTGGGCTATGCGTTCTATACGACTAACTGAGACTTGTCATGGCACTTGTATTCTGTTGTTGTTCTTCTTGTTGACCTGACTGCTTCTATTGTTCTCATTTGTAAGTCGCTTTGGATAAAAGAGTCTTGCTAAATGATTAAATGTAAATGTAAATGTAAATGCTTGGCGGGAAAGTAACCTACCCTACAGAAAAGCATTAAAACTGCTAGATTGATTACATTTCTTCTCTTTTAGAAGAAAACTAAAACATAACCCCAGGTATTTATTCAAACCAGTGGCTAAATTAACGAAAAATAAAGCCTCAACAAGTGTTGACATTTCCCAACATCACAGCAATAATGACTTTATGAACTACTACTTCAAAATCGATACTATTAGAGAATAAAATTGCAACTATTCAGCCGTCAGCTACAGTATCACATCAGACAGTGCACTATAGACCCCTGAGGAACAGT
>NW_020523673.1:40000-125765 GCF_003368295.1 Carassius auratus | reverse complement strand
TGGTGGACCAGGGATGTTGGTCTCTTGAAGATCTCTTTTCACTACACATATTCAACATGTACGCCTACCTGGCAAAATTTGATACTGTGGTGGACCAGGATGTTGGTCTCTTGAAGATCTCTTATTCACTACACTTTCCCTAAAATAAGCCAGCAATGAAAAAAATAAAAAAAAAATAGTGTGGAAAAGTACAGTTTGCAGTGTGAAAAGCATTTCTGAAGGATCACGTGACACTGAAGAGTACTGAACTGTCGTAATGATGCTGAAAAATTCAGCTTTGATCACAAAAATAATTACATTTTAAAATATATTCAAATAGAAAACAGTTATTTAAAATTGTAAAAATATTACACAATATTACTGTTTTTGCTGTATTTTGGATCAAATAAATGAAGCCTTGGAATGAATCATGAATTACATTCTGCATGATAAAATATAAAGATTTCACAGTGATCTTCTGTAATTTTTTTTTAGTTACTACTACATTACTGTAGTAAAACCATGTTTACTACATTTTATACATGTGAGGACGAGCGGAGAGTATACCATAACATGATTAGCCGAAATGTTAATAAATTAAGTGTATCAGCAATCATAAATCAAAGAAGAAATTTCTCAGAAATATATGGTTATTGTAGGTGACGAGGATCACTCGTCGCTTTGTGTAAGTTCCAGTACGAAACAGCGCGGGGGCGCACCTGTTATGATGTTCCCGATGGTAAAAAACAAATTATATGTTGTTGTATTACTTATCAATATATAGTTTTTGACCAGCAAATGTGTGCAAATGTGAATATTTTTTGTCCGTCATTAAAACGGCGACAGCGCCTGCCGCAGCCGGCATGACATTACATTTTCATCTACAGGTTACAAACTAGTTTTTGTAGCTATATAGACGGAGCGCTCAGTTTTTCCATTTGGCCAAAATCGCATTTTATAATAGATTAAATGCTACTGTATGCACAGGCTATTTAAGTGTTGGCTATATATTGGCTATGACTAGATGGCAAATGCTAGCCCTCTCTCTCAGGCGACGTCCCACATGTCTGAGGTCAGTGAGCCAGTCAGACATCAATTAAATAAAATATGAGCCTTTATAGACATAGTGTTTAGTAGTACTTATTCAAACAACAAGATATTTATTTACCCTTCGCAAAACTTTGTTCAGCTCAGCTGTTGTCTACTGTGCGGCTGCTGTGGAACTTCAGTTGATTCAATGAATATAGAGGGGGCGGAGTTATCAGCTTACTGACAGCTTGAGGATCGAATTAGATTTACACAAGCTCGTTTTAAGAACTTTCATTTGCTAAATATTTGTAAAACAGACAGACAGACGTAAAGGGTGACCAATAGCATTTATTAAAAAAAAAAAAAAAAAAAAAAAAAACACCAACAAAAGGGCACTTCGGAGTGTAAGGGCATGTGCTCTGCACAGGTTGAGCCCTACCTGTGCACGTGCCTGCCAGGCATCCATCAAAATAATATTTTTTTGCTTCCTGTTTCAAAAACGAATGCAAACCAATGGACAGTAATGTATAGAGTAATTACTAACATTTTTTAATAAGTAAAATGAGGTTTAAAGAATCCTTAAATAAATATTTAATTTATTTTCATGGATTAATGTAATTTTTTTTTTTTACTTTTTGGACCCTGGGAACAATAGCCACTACCATGGCAGTGGCTAATGGGGATCCAAATAAACAAATACATATAAATAAATAAATTCGCACAACTCTTTTTGGCTCTGAATAAACTTGCCAATATTACCATATCTCTGGCAATTATAACATCTCAGTGGAGCACGCTCATATTCTCTCAAAGCTAACATATATTTTGATGACAGCAGCTTGAACAACAAGATGAAAAGTCACAGTCAAATGTTAATGGCCAAGAAAGCTCTCTGATTAGAAGACATTAACAATGACCACATGCCGTTCTCCATATTAGATGTGCATCACCTTGCTGTCGCCTCTCTTTCACCAATACTTTTATATTTTAATTTTATCATACAGTATGTTACATATTTTCTTTTCATCAATGCAGACAGTCTACTAAAATCGGTGTTTTTTTTATTTATTTTTTTATATGAAAAATGTGAGAAATGTGTAGTCTGAAAAGTAATGTTAGACATGCAACAAAATGCTTTACAGTTTATAATAAAGCATGTCACCCTGTTAATCATTCAGTTAAAATTTGAATTAATAAAAAACTCTTATTTTCTTATTTTCTTACCATACTGTGAATCCTTTACTGTGCATTTGATATTAATCATGTTATTTCAACTGTAGTCATGCAATTCAAATTAATGTCCCCCTTTATTATTATTTATTTATTTTATTTTTTGCAAATTACACTCTGTACCCATTATATATGGATCGCAATGATCTTGTGCCCTTTCATTTGGTTTGGCAACGTGCCTCTTAAAATATGTGAATGGAATTCACCCTTTATTTTGTTTTCATCTGACGGTCAAACTGAAAGTTACAGTAATGTCTGGCAAACATGAGATTGCAGTTTGTTGTCACCACATCAGATGTTTCACACCATGATTATCATTGTCAAAGGAATTTACAGTAACTATATATTGTGATATCTATAGAAACCTTGAAAATTATTTTCTGTTTTGCTTTCTTTTTTTAGCCAATGAATTATGGAGGTCAGAGAGTGGCACTTAAAAATAAAATTAAGAATCAATTTATTGATTTAATAATTCAAACATAGAAATATATACAAATAAATAATTCATGTTTTAAAACGTGGATTAATAAAACAATAAAAAGCACATTCATAAATCTTTTTAAATGCACATTTTAAACCACTTTTTTTGCACATTTGTCTATAGCTTTTCTCTCTCTGTTTGCCAGTAGAGTGGTGGAACTATGATGTCAATTTGTAGGCAAAAACCTGGAAACGAGTTAGGATTTTAGCACGTCCAGTTCCATCTGCACTGAAAAATAACTGTCATATTGACACACTTATTGCTAGGGATATAGGCTGGGTTAAAACGTCTGATGTATTTTAAATCAAATTAATTTTAACAATTGTCTTCAATGAGCCAAAAAAGCTCATGTTACCCCTCTCCTCATCAGGTTACACTGGCTACCAGTAGCCGCTCGCATCAAATTCAAGGTACTGATGCTGGCCTACAAGACGACCACTTGCACGGCACCAACATACCTAAACTCACTGGTTAAATCCTATGTGCCCTCCAGGAAGTTTGCGCTCTGCAAGTGAACGACGCCTTGTGGTGCCATCCCAAAGAAATTCAAAATCACTCTCACGGACCTTTTCCTGGACTGTGCCCAGCTGGTGGAATGACCTCCCAATCTCAATTCGTACAGCTGAGTCTTTACTCATTTTCAAGAAACGTCTAAAGACTCATCTTTTTCGCCTGCACTTAACCTACTAACACCAGTACTTTTCCTTTTCTTGTCTTTTTCATTTAATTAAAAAAAAAAAAAAAACACCTGGCTATGCGTTCTGTACTAGACTAACTGAGACTTGTCATGGCACTTGTATACTGTTGTTGTTCTCTTGTTGGTCTGACTGCTTCTATTGTTCTCATTTGTAAGTCGCTTTGGATAAAAGCGTCTGCTAAATGATTAAATGTAAATGTAAATGCAATTGAGTAGATCATTTAAATATAACACATTGGCACATTGTAAAGCTTGTATTACTATTGTTTTTACTATAGCCCTACAAACATTAATTTGAATGAATAATTGAACTTTGTTTTGTACTGTGAGGTAAATTTGTAGATGGTCCCTAAAGCAGTCTAGACAGTTATGCAGTGAATATCAAACATAAACTAACTTTATTAACAAACTTTATGATAAATGTCCTGTGGTACATAATGTTACTTTGTTGAAATTTAGTTAGTAAAAAAAAAGTATTACATCAAATTATGTATTTGGTCAGCGAAGAAAGTGCCGCTGCAAGATGCCGATGCCACATTTGCTCTGAACTGTAATAGAAGGATTAATATTATGAGAATGCACAAAATATTATGTTGACTACTTGTGAAGGACAGGATAATTGTTTCTCTACTTTGTTTCATAAGCAATATTTCAGTGTCGAGAGTTCCAAGTGTATTGTACTGTCAACTTTTGTATTGTAGTGCTAGTCATAATTTTAACACCAGGCATCCATGAAAATAATATTTTTTTGCTTCCTGTTTCAAAAACTAATGCAAACCAATGGACAGTAATGTATAGAGTAATGAAATTATGGAATTATTTGCCATCAGATATTACATGTTTTTTAATAAGTAAAATTAGGTTTTTACTTGTTGGACCCTAGGAAAAATAGCCACTACCATGGCAGTGGCTAATGGGGATCCAAATAAACAAATAAAAATAAATAAATTAATGTGCACATCTCTTTTCGGCTCTGAATACACTTGCAATATGACCATATGTCTGGCAATTATAACATCTCAGTGGAGCACCAGTACCGCTGCAGTCTGCGTAGGGCACCAACTCCCAGAGGGGGCACCTTCCCGGTTGCTCAAAAAAAAAAAAAAAAAAAAAACAGGCATACAGTTGGCTTGACGTTGGACATTCGAGAGTCTCAAATTTGGGGACCATCTCTAAAGTTACATGCGATATTGGTATACCCTTTTCCAACGTCAGTAGCATTTGAGGAGAATGACTTACAGTCATAAAAAACAACTGTATTTGTTCATCTAGATGCACAATTAAACTGAATGCTTGAAATTTATTAAAATAAACTGGAAATCATATTTAAATTATGCTACTCTTTCACATTGGCTCAAACTCAAATTTGAAGCTCAATAGCATTTGAGGAGAAAGACTTGCAGTCATAAAACAATTGTAAAGTGTTCATTTAGTTGTCAGCTACAATGCACACCTTACACATTTTTATATATATATTAAAATATATATGTTTGTTGTTGTTGTTGCTATAAAAACAGACCTAAGCCATCAATAGCCTTTAAAATGACTTAAAATGCATTATTAAAATAAAATAAAAAACAATGAGGCAATAATGATTGGTTAATAATTGCACTGTTAAAATAAATAATGTAAGCTAATACAAAATAATCAATTTATGTGCATAACATGTTATTAGAAATGCCTGTGAAGGGAGCCAAATGTTATGTAATTGCTGCTGTTACACTTACAGGACAATTAAATCCTTGTTTAGGCTACTGACCAAACATTTAATTCAAATAATCACTTAGTCTTTCATTTTTGGCCATCTTTTTGTTACACAGCCTGTATAATTTCTTCAACAACAAAAAATGTGCATATCACAACCCTTACAAAAATAAACCATGGTTCCCCATCTGTCTGTCACTACGAGTTATGTCGAACGACATATGGGGTCTCACTTGGGAGGCCAATCATCTCTGAATTTAAGAGAAAACGCCAATGAAAATTGGCTAGTGGATTAACATACCTGAGCCACTCCCCGTGCCAATGGGAATAAATAGGGCGACAGGTGCATTCACGCATTAGATTTTTGCTTGGGAGCCGAGTGGTTGTATGAAAGCTGTTATACTCCACAAAGCCATTCATCTGCTGTGTCGGGAAGCTGTTCTGGTTGGCGGTACGGCGCAAACAGCGGTGTCCCTTTCAGCGATTCCCCTGGGCGCTTCAACTAAGAGAGCAGATTTCCTAAAAGAGCAAATCCTTCTGGATGCGGTCGTTTCCTGTTCTCTGACAACGGCCACGTTCGTTGTCTTCCGTGTCTGGGCATTCAGCACGCTGAAGGCGTGTTCGTGGATGGTTCATGCACGCACTGCATGTGTGACCATGGCAATGCTGTGATCGCGTCTCCCCTTTCTTAAAGGGAAGGGAGCAGACCCCTCTGTCACTACCCGTTCCGGTTTCTCTGTCTCGAGCAAAGGACCGCCGGCTAGTGCTCTCGGAGATTTGAAGGTGACAGTGAGAGCTTCTCCGCCGGGCCACGCCCCACGGACCTCTTAGCCCTTCCGCAGTGTTTGTCGCCACTGCCACTGCGCAGTGTTTGTCGCCACTGCCGAATTGGACCCAGAGTTGACAGCCATGCTTGCCCGGACAGCTGTAAGCATCAGGATGGAGGTGAATGCACCGCCCAGCCCTGAGTGCTCATGGCTGTTTGATTGGTTCTCGGTGTGGAGCGCGACTCACAACCGCGTTTTACTCTGGTTCCTTTCTTCCCGGATGTGCATGGGGAAGTGATGTAGTCGTGGATGGCCCCTTTTACGGCCGGAAGCAGCTCATTTCGTTCCTCCGTCCTCACTACCCTCGATGGCGGGGCAGCTAGGGGTGCGTTGACATTCCCCAGCAGGAGAGTGCAATTGCGGTGCACTTGTGTCCGCAAAACGCCACCACTGGGAGGGATAGTCCACGCCTCTCACCCAAGGCCTGTAAGCTGTCGGCCGCGCTCGCTACCAAGGCTTACAGTGCTGCGGGCCAAGCTGTCTCTGCTTTGCATGCCATGGCTATCCTGCAAACCCAACAAGCCAAGGCTTTAACAAATGCACGAGGTTGATGCAGGAGCTGCGCATGGCGACTGACCTCCCCCTTCCAGGTGACGGAAGTCACAACGCAGTCCCTCGGGAAGGCGATGTCAACTCTGGTGGTCCAGTAGTGCTGTTTCAGGTTCAGCATAGTCTGTATGAGAGACATTGACAAAGTGCACTTTCTCGATGCTCCCATGTCCCAGGCTGTCCTGTGTGGCGATGCTGTCAGGGGCTGTGCCCAGTAGTTCCTGACAGAACAACAGCAGACTGAGGCCATACAGCACATCTCGCCACGACGTGATCCTCCGGTTGCCACCATTCCGTCGCAGGCAGTGCCTCAGCCTGCTCGTCGCCGTGGGCGCCCCCCTGCGTCCTCCACACCAGCTCCGCCCCGTGTTGAGAGTTCTTCGAGGCCGGCGTGTCGAGCCCCGCGCAGGAGAGCGGCGCCCCCCGTGTCACTCCCGGCTGCGAAGTCCTCAAAGAAGTCGACAAAGTGGCCCTGACACGGGCAACTAGGAGATGTGGGAATCTGCTCTTCAGGAGCTGGCAAAGACAGCACCACTCCTTCCCCCGGAGGAGGGCCGGGTGGAAAATCTTCAGTTTATGTTTCTTTCTGTTCCGCCGCTGGTCAAATGGCCAGTGGCACCCACTTTTTCAATGAAAGAGCAATTTCCCTTTCCTCTGAGTTGCAAGGCTTGTGGGTTGACGATGAGCGACGCACTACCTCCTCATTCTCACCCACGACGCCCCCTTTCGCCAGTGGTCAAGGGGTCGCAGTTCGGAGAAGCAACGCCTCTCCCACGCATCTCTGGCCAGTTCCTCCGGGAACACGGGAGTATGGATGTGATGACTCAGGACGCGATGCCTACTGGGCCATCCGACACAACTCCTCATCGCTGCACCACTGCGGGTATGCCGACTGTCCCTTTGGTGCCACTTGTACGGAGTTGGGAGCGTGGCTTGCACTGCCCAACCCGTCACGCTGGCTCATTCGTACGGCACGACTCGGTTACGCGATTTAGTTCGCCCGGCGACCTCCCAAGTTCAATGGCATCCTCGAGACTTCGGTGGCAGTCTGGGGCGCCTCTGTCTTGCGCGAGGAGATTGCTGTCCTGCTGGCCAAGGATGCAATCGAGCCGGTCCCTCCAGCCGAGATGAGGATGGGGTTTTACAGCCCTTACTTCATCGTACCCAAGAAAAGCGGTGGCCTTCGGCCTATCCTGGATCTGCGAGTCTCGAATTGGGCCCTGCTTAAGCTCCCATTCAAGATGCTGACGCAGAAATGCATGCTCAACACATTTGGCACCCGCGTCCAGATCTCTGGAACCTACACGTGTGGTTTCTGGACGGGACGCGGCAGACCTAGTGATCTGCCACTGGCGGTGGTTGACACTATCACTCAGGCTAGAGCCCCTCTACGAGGCAGGCCTATGCTCTGAAGTGGAGTCTGTTCACTAATTGGTGTTCTTCTCACCGAGAAGACCCCCGGAGATGCCCGGTCAGAGTCATGCTTACTTTCCTGCAAGAAAGGTTGGAGCGTGGGCTGTCACCCTCCACCCTGAAAGTGTATGTGGCTGCCATTGCAGCCCATCACGATGCAGTGGACCGCCGGTCCCTGGGGAGGCATGACCTGGTCGTCAGGTTCCTGAGGGGTGCCAGAAGGTTACATCATCCTAGGCCACCCCTGATTCCCTCCTGGGACCTCTCTATTGTCCTGGCGTGACTTCAGAGGGGTCCCTTTGAGCCGCTGGATTCAGTCGAGCTTAAGTTCCTGTCTCTCAAAACAGCGCTCCTGGTCGCGCTCACTTCCATCAAGAGGGTCGGGGACCTCCAAGCATTTTCGGTAAGTAAAGAGTGCCTTGTGTTTGGGCCGGCCTACTCTCACGTTGTCCTGAGACCCCGGCCTGGATACGTGCCCAAGGTTCCCACCACTCCCTTCCGAGACCAGGTGGTGAACCTGCAAGCGCTGCCCCTGGAGGAGGCAGATCCAGCCTTGGCGTCGCTGTGTCCCGTAAGAGCGCTTCGCATATACGTGGACCGCACCCAGAGCTTCAGAAGCTCTGAGCAGCTCCTGGTCTGCTTTGGAGGTCAGCAGAAGGGGAAGGCTGTCTCTAAGCAGAGGTTGGCCCACTGGATAGTGGATGCCATCGCCTTGGCTTACCATTCCCAAGGCGAGCCATGCCCCCTGGGGGTGAGGGCCCACTCCACACGGAGTGTGGCCTCCTCCTATGCGCTGGCGCACGGCACCTCTCTGGCAGACATCTGTCGAGCTGCGAGCTGGGCGACACCTAACACCTTTGCGAGGTTTTACAACCTCCGTGTAGAGCCAGTTTCTTCCCGTGTGTTGGGTAACAGGTAATTGGCGGGAAGGGCTGGCTCGGTGTCAAGCTTGCTGCGCCATTCCCCCTAACATGGGGATGTGAGCGCCTTTCTTCTCCCAGTAGAGTTCCCCGGTGGGCGTACCCTGGTCGAGCATCCTCCAGCACCCTCGGCAGTCAGACTTGGCGGAGCAGTCTGTCGCCAGGCCCAGTACTGGTGTTAGCATGCCCGGAGTTCCGGTCAGCCCCTGTACTGGGCTAGGTGTTCATATGGCTTGGTTCCCTACAGGTAATCCCATATGTGTATTCCTCCACGGTAAGGTTTCCCTCTTGGCAAACCCGTGTCTTCCCTTGACAGACCCGTTCTGTCAGTCTCTTCTGGCAGCCGTTCCATCCCTACTCCAAGGTAGGACCTGCCTCAGAGACCCCTTCCATATGTAGTACTGCCCCCTGGGTCAGTCCATATCAGTATATCCACATGTCACCTCCCTACGGGTAGGATGTGGTCTCCGTAGCGACCTTTTCCTAAGGCTCGCTTCCCCATTGTCTTGCCAGCTAAAAGAAAGAATAGGGAAGATTTGAAGCAATCTTTCTCAAAAGGTTGAAATCCCTTCCATTAACTTTATGTGGGCGGAACAGCAGCGTGGCCTTCTCCAGCAGCGATGTACTCACCCTTTGGCCCCTTCGGTACAAAGGTCAGTGAATTTGCGCTGGGGCTTTGGGAAGGTTACGACCTTAAGCGTAGCTTTTGTGGCACGCCAGCGCTTGTCGACAATTGCAGCGCCACAGGGTTGTGACGATGTTCAGGTTGTGTCGTTTTCCATAGGACCCCATATGTCGTTCGACATAACTCGTACTGACCGACAGATAGGGAACGTCTCGGTTACGTACGTAACCCTCATTCCCTGATGGAGGGAACGGAGACATTATGTCCCTATGCCACAACCTTGAACCATTCGCTGTTGCCGGGACACGTTCTCGGCTCCTCAGCGTAAAACCTAATGAGTGGATGCACCTGTCGCCCTATTTATACCCGTTGGCACGGGGAGTGGCTCAGGTATGTTAATCCACTAGCCAATTTTCATTGGAGTTTTCTCTTAAATTCAGAGATGATTGGCCTCCCAAGTGAGACCCAATATGTCGTTCGACATAACGTCTCCGTTCCCTCTATCAGGGAACGAGGGTTACGTACGTATTCAATATGTTTTATCATAGTAAAACTGCTTAGTTTCCTTTTGCATGATTTCTGAATCCTTGAGACTATAAAATAAATTAGAGTCATAATAAAGTTTTAGCCATAGTTAAATGTCTAGAGCTACAATTGTAATTTGTAAATAATACAATTTATTCATTTACTTTTTTATTAGATTAAAGTTCTTTTTTCACCCCAATAGTAGGTGTATTTTTCATCATCATATTTGAGAAAGGGGGGCACAACAATACAATCCTGCTTAGGGCACACATTTAGCCAGCAGCGGCCCTGTGGAGCACATATTCTCTCAAAGCTAACATATATTTTGATGACAGCAGCTTGAACAACAAGATGAAAAGTCACAGTCAAATGTTAATGGCCAAGACAGCTCTCTGATTAGAATGACCACATGCCGTTCTGCATATTAGATGTCATGTCACCCTGTTAATCATTCAGATAAAATTTGAATTAAGTTAAAACTCTTATTTTCTGTCGTTTTACCTTACTGCGAACTAGCATTTGTAAAACTTAATTTTTCCATCTCAAAGATATATCTAAATTATGGCCTATGCTCTCAATGTCAAATGCAGAAATTTTAATCCATGCATTTATGACCTCAAGGTTAGATTATTGTAATGCTTTATTGGGTGGTTGTTCTGCACGCTTAGTAAACAAACTACAGCTAGTCCAAAATGCAGCAGCAAGAGTTCTTACTAGAACCAGGAAGTATGACCATATTAGCCCGGTCCTGTCAACACTGCACTGGATCCCTATCAAACATTGTATAGATTTTAAAATATTGCTTATTACTTATAAAGCCCTGAATGGTTTAGCACCTCACTATTTGAATGAGCTCCTTTTACATTATAATCCTCTACGTCCGCTACATTCTCAAAACTCAGTTAATTTGATAATACCTAGAATATCAAAATCAACTGCGGGCGGCAGATCCTTTTCCTATTTGCTGCCTAAACTCTGGAATAACCTACCTAACATTGTTCGGGAGGCAGACACACTCTTGCAGTTTAAATCTAGATTAAAGACCCATCTCTTTAACCTGGCTTACACATAACATACTAATATGCTTTTAATATCCAAATCCGTTAAAGGATTTTTAGGCTGCATTAATTAGGTAAACTGAAACCGGAAACACTTCACATAACACCCTATATACTTGCTACATCATTAGAAGAATGGCATCTACGCTAATATTTGTCTGTTTCTCTCTTGTTCCGAGGTCACCGTGGCAACCAGATCCAGTCTGTATCCAGATCAGAGGGTCACTGCAGTCACCCGGACCCAGTACGTATCCAGACCAGATGGTGGATCAGCACCTAGAAAGGACCTCTGCTGCCCTGAAAGACAGCGGAGACCAGGACAACTAGAGCCCCAGATACAGATCCCCTGTAAAGACCTTGTCTCAGAGGACCACCAGGACAAGACCACAGGAAACAGATGATTCTTCTGCACAATCTGACTTTGCTGCAGCCTGGAATTGAACTACTGGTTTCGTCTGGTCAGAGGAGAACTGGCCCCCCAACTGAGCCTGGTTTCTCCCAAGGTTTTTTTCTCCATTCTGTCACCGATGAAGTTTCGGTTCCTTGCCGCTGTCGCCTCTGGCTTGCTTAGTTGGGGTCACTTCATCTACAGTGATATCATTGACTTGATTGCAAATAAATGCACAGACACTATTTAAACTGAACAGAGATGACATCACTGAATTCAATGATGAACTGCCTTTAACTATCATTTTGCATTATTGACACACTGTTTTCCAAATGAATGTTGTTCAGTGCTTTGACGCAATGCATTTTGTTTAAAGCGCTATATAAATAAAGGTGACTTTAATTGACTTGACTTGCGAATTCTTTACTGTGCATTTGATATTAATCATGTTATTTCAACTGTAGTCATGCAATTCAAATTCATGTCCCCTTTATTATTATTTATTTATTTTATTTTTTGCAAATTACACTCTGTACCCATTATATATGGATCGCAATGATCTTGTGCCCTTTCGTTTGGTTTGGCAACGTGCCTCTTAAAATATGTGAATGGACATTGCTCTGGGCTTCGTTTCCCAAAAGCTTTGTGAGCTTAATTGAACACAATGGTCTTCCCGATCATCTTCACGATGCTTTTGGGAAATGCAGCTCTACATGTTGTCTGACAGATAACAAGTTCAATAATACACAGAAAATCTGCTATATATTAACAGCAGAACAAACTCTTTCAAACAGGAGTTTCTGTAAATCCACCAAAGATAAATCTGTAAATCAACTTTGTTTACTTAAAGGGTTTGTTCACCCTTTATTTTGTTTTCATCTGACGGTCAAACTGAAAGTTACAGTAATGTCTGGCAAACATGAGATTGCAGTTTGTTGTCACCACATCAGATGTTTCACACCATGATTATCATTGTCAAAGGAATTTACAGTAACTATATATTGTGATATCTATAGAAACCTTGAAAATTATTTTCTGTTTTGCTTTCTTTTTTTAGCCAATGAATTATGGAGGTCAGAGAGTGGCACTTAAATAATAATAATAATAATAATTCAAACATAAACATATATATAAATACAAAAAATTAATGTATGAATAAATATATAAATTTAAAACGTGGATTAATAAAACAATAAAATGCACATTCATAAATCTTTTTAAATGCACATTTTAAACCACTTTTTTTGCACATTTGTCTATAGCATCTAAGTACATCTAAGTTTTTTTGGATGTTCAATATTTTCCAGAGTGTAATTGTGATCCATGACGTAATGCACGTAAATGCACAACAGTGGCGCCCTGCATGCGGTATAACAAACACTTTCATATTTATCCAGGTGTGTTGCCGTGTATTCATAAGACAATGTAAGTACACAACTGCATTAAATATATAATACTGTACAAAGTGGTTTTTGGACATTTTATAAAAAAAAAAAAAAAAATCTTATATATTGTACCTTTAGTTTGTCCATTTAAAATGTGATTTATTTATATGTACATTTTTATGTTTGAAATATTATAATCAATAAATTGATTCTTCGTTTTATTTTTAAGTGGCACTCTCAGTCCACCATAATGAATCACACCATTTCATACAACAATTGCAAGAACTGAGACTCTGGCTTTCTCTGGATTCTTTGACACTGCCTAAGAAAACCAGGAGCGAGAAACTACTGTCGAACACAACAGTATTATAAATAAGCTTTAACAACACAACTAATACCTAGCTTTAACAACACAACTAATACCTTAACCTGTTTGAAATGGCATACCCAAATTAAAATGTATAGTTCATGAATCCTTTGGACTTCAAACTTTGTTTGTTGAATTCTGAGATTCATGGAATATTTTTAAGATCATGCTATGTTATTTCATTTAGAAGAGTCTAAAATGCTAAATGTTTTTCATACATGATCATTGTTTGAATGTAATATGTTATAAGAACAAAATGTATGTTATATAGAATTACATGGGTGAATGATAGAATTTTCATTTTTGGGTGAACTAACCCTTTAAAAATTTGTTTTAACTTCACTTTTTATCATTGCTAGGTTTGCATAGTCTCAAACCACAAATCAACCCCCCCCCCCAGTTCATGAGGGCAAAGGGCCAGTTTCTTCTGTGTATAAATACCACTACAGAAATTCATTGAGCTTCAGATTTTAGTTGAAGACATTGCCATAGGCTTTTATCTCTGAACTTCGCAAGGACACTGAGACTGCAGGTAATACAATATTAAATCAGTTTAGATGAACAGGTAATGTTAGTGTGAATGTGCTCTTTAGAGAACAAGCAGACAAATAATTTGTGATCACAGGGGATTTATTGACATGTTTTTATTATAATTAAAAACAAATCACTATATTGCAAGGGAACTGAAGAAAAAAAAATATTTTGGTTTCATAATTTTAGATCACAATTTTAAAATGAATTAAATAACCATCCTTATTTCTAAGGAAATGTTAAATATTGAGATAATTAATAAAATAACTAAAGTTATATGTATTTTTATAATTATAATGTATTTTTTTTTTTTTTTTTCAAAACTGTGGTACAGTAATTAAAGTCAGAAGGTCAAACTTGAAACTTTCTTGTTAGTCCAAAAACAGCTTTTTGTAAACACATTTGTAACAACTCATTGCCTCAAATTTAGTAAAACTATGAATTGAACAGCTTGAGTAATGTTTCAGTGAGACATTAGATTCTCATGGGCTGGTGATGAACTGGAGTTGTGTTAGGCCCAGATATATGTCAAAACAAAGTAAGTTTTCGTTCTTCATTTGGGGGAAAAATAAGTTTGAAAAGGCTGAGTGATGGTATACTGTGTCCGAACTTTCTAAAACCCCCACGCTGCTAGAGGCGGGGTGTAGATTAATGTAAACGTGTTGCTCTACTTGCGCATATTCACTAAACACAATAACGATGAAATGAAGAAGTAAAGGCAATCTTGGTGTGAGACGGGCACCAATGGTCAGAATATTATAGACAAAAGAATAATGATTAGCATAATTCAGAGTCAAGTATCATGTTTGCAATATAAAAGAGCCATTGTACTTCCACGATCAGTCCTTTATGGGAAGTGTGATTGACTCTTAGGGCGCAGCACAAGTGTGTTTAACAGTTTCAGTCCGGCGCCGTTCGCATTTCCCCATCCAGCACCACGTCGTTTCTGGTCTAAAAAGAGGTGTGTTCAGGCGCATTGCTGGTGCATTGCTATTTTAAGGAGCTGAAAATAGACTGCGCCATACACCAGCTTAAACCTAGTCTAAAGTCTGGAGCAATGATTTTTCTTTATTATTTAAAGGCGGGTCCACAATGCGCGTACAGGCTACTTATTAAACACAGGGACGCACAGCAGCACACAACAATGGCAAATATTAAAAATTAAAGGATTGCAATGCATAATAATTTTTTGTAGGCTATTCATATATATATATATATATATATATATATATATATATATATATATATATATATATATATATGCCTACATGTCATAATGGATAGTCATAACTTGTATCAGAATTAGGCTATCTATTTGCTCGCACACGAGCAGCTCTGTATCATCTTGGAGACGCGTTCTGTCTTTGCGCTTGCCAAATTCCGCCGTGTAAATAGCAAAAAATGGCACAAGCGCAACTGGCTCTTAAAGGGAATGGAAGATAACACTAGATTGGTTTATTGCACATTACGCCCAAAAAACACCCATTACTCATTAAGAGAATAGGGATAACCTGTTTAGACCATGCGCCCAGGTGCACCAACCGTTTTTCCGTCGTTTAAATAGCAAAAGTGGATTTGGACACGCCCTGAGTGCACCTGCACCGTGCGGTTTACACTTTGTGTTTAGATAGTTAAAATAGGGTCCAAAGTGTGAAAACTTTAGCTTGATGTGGAAAAAATATTGGAGTCAGTTTGCTACTTTATTTTATGGAAAACTTGTCTCGGATGTCTCTCTGCGTCGCTTTTTGCATAACTCCAGGTCTTCGACACCAAGCTTCGTTGCAGTTTCTTTCTAGGAATTAAATGCTTTCTCTGAATCTTTAAAGTCTCTCCACGAGCGATCAAACAGGTGCGGATAGATTTGTGCCAGCTCAGCTATTCGACACTCCAGTGCATGGTTATTAAAATCATGCCCTGGAGGGCCAGTGCACTGTAAGACTGGAGCCGGACCGTCTGGACTGAGGGACGACTTCTCCCTAAGAAAACAAAGGACTTTCCTGATAATTAACATTTGAACACTCTCTTGAATACCCTCCTGCATAATTAACAGTGCCATCGGAGACACACCACACCTAGTAGTTCACACCTCACCATCACACTCCCTCCACTTAGTTTCACTCAGAATTGCTAATAGTATAATATTCTACATTAATGCAAGTGATATTTACAGTCATGTTTGGTGTCATTTGAATTGTCTCAGGGCGACTGGTACAATGGTCTCAACCTTAGAAAAGTAGACTAAAAGATAATACAGTTCCTAAGACTTAAGAGATATTTTGATTACTGTAATAGTAGTGCCCTTTTCCAGGGTCTTCCATGTAAATTACCTTCTGTTCCCTTTGAAGTGTAAACTACCCTTGTCTGGGACCTGACTTAATCAAATTCCAATTGTTGTTTCTGTCTTCATCTCTGGGGATGTTTGTCTTGGTCTGATGTATTTAAAGGATTGCAGCAAAAGGATCAGGGAGATTCTGTAGCCAGAAAGCCCATAGTGTGGTGTGTCTCTTCACTTCATACTATATTTTCTAAGGTCAGGTATGCATATTTTACTTTTAGATTAATCTATGAGAATTTGATGTTTTGTATTGATATGATTTGATATGTTTCAATTGGATATGTAATTGGCAGAACACATTTTTACCTGACTGATAATAAATTGTTACATTTAATTTTATTCAGTTTTACTCTAGTTATTGGCTCTAGTAGATTATGCTGTATCCTTGTTACCGCATTTCCTGCGTCAGGTTAGTAACGGACTAAAATTAAGTTGAGATGGAGCATAGGGCTCACCAACTGTATCTTTAAAGATTCGGCTAACACTTGGTATTAGTTCAAGTGTACTTAGATTGTAAGTGCTTGTAGGGAATTTCCGTTTAGGTCAACTGGATGTTGTTCGACCAACCTAAATAGGGTGAGCCTAACCTCTGTTTATTGTAATATTACACTAGCTAAGTGTACATAGAAAACCATGGTATGACCATACCAAAACTACTATCAGGGAAAGTAATGTTGGTCAGCTTATACCTATAATAGTAGTCGTGACCTCTGACTTCAAATAATGTTGCTTTATTCAAGTGTGTACAAATCTATGGGGGCTGATTAAAAGTACTATTAGAATGAGCAAGCATAGGCACGGCCATCTAAAGTATTAGCCAATTAACTCTGTCTAATAACCAAAACTGACGAGAATGTGACCATAAGATACGCTAAGGCCAAAGTGATATCTTTGAGAAACATGAGCACCCAAATGAACGAGTACAATAATATGAGAGAATAAATAGAATAATCAAATCTCAGAATAATAATACTTAGAGGCAGGCAAACAACCAATTTACCTTTCAAATTAAATTCAAGGTCATATTAAAATGGAGTCAGATTATATACTAAAATGGAGTCAGATTTGAGTTTAACCTAAATTGAATAACTCTGCCTGTGATTTTCTAATGATCCCAAAGACATTGATTAACAGGCTCAAGTGTGTTTGATTAGGGTTAGAGCTAAAGTCTGCAGTGCACTGGGCCTCCAGGGCAAGATTTGAATAACCTTGCTCCAGTGTATTCAGGTAATGTTTTTCTATGCTCAGACCTACTTTGATTGAGGATCGAACCTGGGGAAACAAATTGCATGTCAAAGAAGGTGGAGTTTCAGAGCACATCCACTGATTGTGTAACAGCTACTGACCATGGAAGCTCAAAGGTGTTTAGGAGCTAAAACAAACTCCCCCAGAAAGTTTGCTTTGGTGAGCTGTTGTAACAGTCCATAGTTATGTTACTATAGTTTTAGTAGGTTGTAGTACCCTAAGTTGCTCCTCTCCTCTAGTTTAAATCCCAGTGAGGTAGTAGAGGAAAGAGAGATCTGTTTGGTGAAGTGGAAGCATGGTTTTCTCCTCAAGTATTCAGTGCAGTAGAGTCCAGATTGAGAAATATGTGTTTTAAGATCGATCATGTGAGTGATTTTCTGTTTATTTAAGTCTTGTATTTCTCTAACTAAAATACTTTATTCATTTATTGTAACTCTGTTTAGCACCGTTGCTCTGTGTAATATGGAGTTGTTAGCAAGCTAACTCACTTTTGGATATTTGAATTTAATTAATTTAACGGAACATTGCAACTCCAAGAGAATATTAAGGCAGATGCTGCAGTGATATTATCAACGACATTAAAACATGTTATTAATTTAATGTTATCGAAATCCAAAAGAGATTAACAGGATTATAAATGTACCTAAAAGTGATGCACGGGCCTTATCTCGGGCTTTTTTCATTACCTTTTCTCGGCGCCAGACTACTGTTGTCTTTTCCCGGGTATAGTTGTCCATCAGTTATGATTATTTGCAGTCAGCCGACAGCTGCAAACATGAGGTGAGATTAAGTTTTCAAGGTGAATGCATACCTTGACTCTAGGGGACAAACAACTAAAAATCAAGCCAGAAATCTTGGTGTGATTTTGGAGACAGACCTTAGTTTCAGTAGTCATGTCAAAGCAGTAACTAAACCAGCATACTATCATTTAAAAAACATTGCAAGAATTAGATGTTTTGTTTCCAGTCAAGACTTGGAGAAACTTGTTCAAGCCTTTATCACCAGCAGGCTGGACTATTGTAATGGGCTCCTCACTGGCCTTCCCAAAAAGACCATTAGACAGCCGCAGCTCATACAAAACGCTGCTGCCAGGATTCTGACTAGAACCAGAAATCTGAGTATATCACACCAGTCCTCAGGTCCTTACACTGGCTTCCAGTTACATTTAGGATTGATTTTAAAGTACTTTTACTCGTGTATATAAGTCACTAAATGACCTAGGACCGAAATATATTGCAGATATGTTCACTGAATATAAACCTAACACACCACTCAGATCACTAGGATCAAGTCAGTTAGAAATACCAAGGGTTCACACAAAACAAGGGGAGTCCGCCTTTAGTTACTATGCTGCCCGCAGTTGGAATCAGCTTCCAGAAGAGATCAGATGTGCTAAAACACTAGTCACATTTAAATCTAGACTCAAAACTCATCTGTTTAGCTGTGCATTTATTGAATGAGCACTGTGCAATTGCACTGTATTTTACATATTCACTGTATTTTATGTAAAATCATTTTCTATTTTTAACTGTTTTAAGTTCATTTTCAATTTTTAAGTTCGTCAATTTTTAAATAATTTCCAAAGTTTTAAAATTAGTTGATTTATTTTTTTAATAATTTTTTTTTCATGAATATTTTACTTTCTTTTATGTTAAGCACTTTGAATTACCATTGTGTACGAAATGTGCTATATAAATAAACTTGCCTTGCCTTCCATTTTGCTCCTCGGAGCTGAGATGAAGACATTGTGTGTAAAACAACACAATCATTCATATCTTACCTCTCTTCATATCTCGGAACTGGAAGCACACAAGCGTTCACTCAAGAAAGCGGAAATTGAAAAATGTCAACCCGTGCAACCAATTTTAGCCCATGTAAGTGACGTCACCGATTAACCATACAGTGCTCAATTTTAAGTTAAATTAATTATCTTACTTCCATTTATCCATTGACAAAACTGCCAGCTCAGACAAAACCACTCATCTACACATAGTATGTGATTAGACGCCCAAACTTTAATAAATAAGAGCTCAAATCTAGTTAGCCTGCCTTTTATAGTTAGCCTCTATAATTAGTTAATGGTTGAAATGCTAATGGACTTTTTCAAAGACACAAAGCCTGTCATTTACATGTTCAGCAGCGTGCATGTACCCATTAAAACATGCAGCGTTTACATACATGATATAGAAAAGTCAGATAAAATTTCCTGAAACTTGATAACATATTGTTTTAGTGGATAGCAGGCCTACATCAAGCTGTAAATGGAATGAGAATATGAAAACAGTATTGAGAATATAAAACATTGTTTGAAGTCAGTTTATTTACAATGGGCTATATAATATAATAATAGCTTTAGAAACAATAAACATGGTGTAGAATTAAGACATGAATATATTTTCACATTTATGTACACATATAAACACAACATGAGCTTCATGTTCTATGCATTTTTATATTTTCAAAATATATTTCAGCATATTTAAAAGTGTTTCACATATGTAAATTTATTTAATTTCTGTATTGGACTGCATAACCGTGCAAAAACATAAAAAAAAATGAATCCATAATATTAACTGAATATAGTATCAACAATATGCATTAATTTGTTTAATCTTTGATCTGTTTAATCCACACTGCTATGTCAGCTCGTGAAGACAATTACCTAGTAAACAACAATAATCGATAAGTGGATTATTTGTTATCTGTTACTCATCACTTGTATCACTTTAAAGGTCCCGTTATTCATGCTTTTTTGAAGCTTTGATTGTGTTTACAGTGTGCAATATAACATGTGTTCATGTTTCGCGTGTAAAAAAAACAGTATTTTTCACACAATTCATCTATCTGAATACCGCTGTTTTCACTGTCATAAAAACGGCTTGATGACTTCCTTGTTCTATAAAGCCCCTACTTCAGAAATACGTAACGAGTTCTGATTGTGTCAGCGGTTCCTGTGTTGTGATTCGACAGCAGCTGAGAGCAGGCTGCCCTCCTGGAAACACGAGTGGACTAGTTTTGAGAAGCAAGTGGGCAGCAGCATGTGCTGGAGATGTACTTATAATCGCAGGAGCGTTTTTACTGATGAGATGCGCATGAAAATCGAATTTGATATTTTGCAAAGCCCTAACATCTAGTTAACAAAGCTAAACAGCGTTGCCCTAACAGAAACTGTTAAACGCACCAACTTAAATAATAAAATACACTTACCGGTTGTGGTCCATAAACAACGCCTTCTCCAGACAAAGAGGGAACTGCTCCATCTTTCAAGAAAAATCTTTGTGCGAATCCGGCATTAAACTGATTGAGATTGAGGAAGCTGTCCTCAGCAAAATGTGCTGCACATAGTTTTACATGTGGATTATAATTTTCGGGAACCAAGTTAAACATAAATTGTAACCATTAAAGTACAGCGTCACTGGGAAGCTCAAACAAAGATGATTGGACTCCGAGATGAAAATAACAGCGTTTCGACGACATGGCGACAAACACAAACAGCTCTTCCTCTTCTCTGTTGGAGCGCAACAAGACCACGCCCCCTTTTTGTGAATTCATGTGGGCGGAAGTTAGTCAAAACACTGTTTTAGTGACGTCATTACTGCAGGAACTAGAGGGATGTAGTCCAAACGGGTCGTTTTTTTGTAGGCAAATTCTGTTAAATCAAATATCTCGTTTGGCATTGAACTTTGAGCTTTAGATATTAGATATTAATATCTGATTCAGATATTATTTATACTCTAACAACAACATTACACACTAACTAAAGTTTAAAACATGGGTTCATGAAGAACGGGACCTTTAAATGTTAAAATGTTACTGATGTCTTACAAACATTTTTACACAAACAGAACATAGAATAGTAGATTTGGTTGTATTTTGGTAATATGTTCATTACATTTTTTTAAAGGTCTTATTCCCGTTACGGGATGAATGAGACGAGACATGCGGATCCATTTGCATGCTTTTTTTTAAGATGTGGGCAAAACAGGCGAGGGTCAGACAATGAGCTCAAAACACATGTAAATAGAAAAAAAAACAAAACACAGAAATTAAGAAAACAACTTAATCAGTTTGACAACATATGCAACATGGTTACTCTCAGGGATTCACAACTACCAAGTAGAAAATTTTGACCCAGAAAAAACTTCCATATGTGTGACTGTGTTGGTGATGGTCAATTAATTCACACTGCGAGTCGGGTTTGTGGTCCCTTAAGGATTCTTTTTATTGACCTGCGCAGACACAACTGGGACAAACAGGACCATAAGTAGGTTAAACTGCAGCTTATTGATGATGCATGAGAGTCGTAAATGAAATAAACAGAGTTTCGGTGTTTACAAGCAGGCCAATACACACTCCTCATTTTATCGTAACAAATTGCACATATTTGACTCTACTAACAGAACTAGGAGCTGACAGACAAAAATAATACTCTTTTGTGTAGAATAAAAGTTCAGCTTTGTGCTCGAAAACAATCCAAACTCAGTTAATAAGACAGAGCAATCATCAAAGCAGCTTCTTCTTTTTCTTTGACGTTTAAGGGGGGGTGAAATGCTATTTCATGCATACTGAGTTTTTTACACTGTTAAAGAGTTGGATTCCCATGCTAAACATGGACAAAGTTTCAAAAATGAAGTTGTACGTTTGAAGGAGTATTTTTGTTCCAAAAATACTCCTTCCGGTTTGTCACAAGTTTCGGAAAGTTTTTTTTTAGTATGGCTCTGTGTGACGTTAGATGGAGCGGAATCTCCTTATATGGGTCCTGAGGCACTTCTGCCGGAAGAGCGCGCTCCCGTATAGCAGAGCACTGAGAGCACAACAGACTTCACTGATCAGAGCGAGAGCGTCGCGAAATGTCACAAAAGAAGTGTGTTTTTGGTTGCCAGGGCAAGACAACCCTGCACAGATTACCAAAAGAGAAACAGCATTAAGGGACCAGTGGATGGAGTTTATTTTTACAGAGCATCAACGGAGTTGTGCAAGTGCTTTTGTTTGTTCCCTGCATTTCGAAGATGCTTGTTTTACAAACAAGGCCCAGTTTGACGCTGGATTTGTGTATCGTTTATTTCTTAAGGATGATGCAATCCCAACGAAAAAGGGTCACGATCGTGTGTTGGAACCGCAGGCGGTGAGTAAAACTGCTTCAAATATCTCTGCCTCCTTGTTAGTGCGTCCCCTCCCATGCCGGAGACCTGGGTTCGAGACCCGCTCGGAGCGAGTCATTGCTGCTGCTGCTCTTGTTAAATTTCAGCCTCTGGATCTGATTCTGGATCATAAATATACGCCGAATCTGACTGTAAGCCATGGTTTGTTTTGGATGATGGTTTTTCCCTCATGGTAATGTCACAGTTTACACATGCTCTCAACGCAAAAGCCTACTGGCGCTCGTGATTCTTTAGCTCCGCCCACACGTCACGCCTCCAGCCGCTCGTGTTTTTCCGGGAAAAATCGGTACAGACTATCTTTCTCTTATGAATATAATAAAACTAAAGACTTTTTGGAGTTATGAAGGATGCAGTACTACTCTATAGGTACTCAAGATTAACAGGAGATTGAGTGAAAACTTGCATTTCACCCCCCCTTTAATGGCGGTTGGCAAACCAGCTTTGGTGCATATTCCGTCTCCTATTGGGATTGAGTGTGAGGCAGTTTCTGGAAGTCCACATTTATTGCACTGACCAGAACCATGTTTCCTTATCATTTGAAGTGATTTGTTGAGGGCAGAATGACCTATTCTTAGATGAGAAATGACTGTATCTACCTTTCTGTAGCCATAAATAATTCTAACTAAACCAACTTGTTTTTGTATTTTATACTTTATTTCCTTTATCCCACCTGTCCTGCCACATATTTTTAATAGCTATTTTAAGCAAGCCTTTTGTTTCAGATTTACCCAAAGTTATTTCTAAATCAATAACAATGTTCAAGGGCCTGTTTGGCTATCTTGTCCACATCCTCGTTACCCTCCACACCAACATGAGCCGGCACCTATAAAAATACTGCTAAAAGTTTCAATTGGCAAAATCTATACAGATTTTGTAAAATTTCTATTAATATATCTTGTCTTGAATCGGATTTTCCACTTATGAAACTAGTAAGAACTGAAAACGAATCTGAGAAAATTACTACAACAGATGGTTTAAAAGTTATTCTACCTACTGTAATGCTGTCAAAATATTCACCATCTCTGCAGTATATACAGATATATCATTAGTGATTCTTTTTGCAGCTTTATACTTAGAAAGAGGGATATACATAGCTGCAGCTGTTTTTCCAGTTACTGGGTCTTTGGAACCATCTGTATATATTTGTAAAAAAGGGGAAATATTCACTATCAAGATGCTGTTGCACTACTATCGCTTTAGGAACTTGATTTTGTTTATCCTTTATAGTTTTGAATATCTGGAGATCCACAGAAGGCACTGAGAAAAACCAAGTTTGAGATACTGGCAATGCTACTGTTGGACTAATATTAACATTATTAATACCTATTTGCTGAGTTTGCTTTTCTTTTATCCATCCAAAGCTTTTCACTTGAGATTGTTCATATTCCAAGCAATTTCCCAAAACATTTTTAACTGGAAAATTTGAGCTCACGTAAATCCAAAGGCATTTCTCCCATCTCTACCTGCAGTGATGCTTCAGGAGAGGATCTAAGCAAACCCTAAGGGCTTGACTTTTAATTGTATACATTTTTGTTAGCAAATCATTTGACGCTGATCCATAAATTATCCTACCGTAATCAATTGATGATCTAATTAATGTGCAATATACTCTCTAGTGAGTGCCTTGTGGAACCCCAGTCCAGTCCTGCCAAACATCTCCTTTCTTACATCTATCGATTACCTTTTGAATATGTCTTCCAAATGTTAACTTTGAAGTCCATCCATACTCCCAAATATCTAATAATAGATACTTTCTCTAAAGTTTGCTGATACAACTTTAATTTTACTTCAGGAGTTTTCTTCTTTTTTGAGAAACAAACTACCCGAGTCTTTGCTACTGAAAGAAGAAATCCCCACTGGTTAGCACAGGTATCAACAATATATATTGCTTTCTGCATTTTATTCTCTAAATATCTTAGACTCCTCTTATCCATAAGGCTCCATTATCAGCATAATATACCATTTATCATAATATTAAAAAAGTACGGGAATGCAAACACTACATTGAGGAGTTCTGTTATCTATTATGTAGGTATCAGAGTATTCTTTACCTACTCTTACCTGTATTTTTAATTTTTTAGGAAATCCATAGCCCCTTAATATAATGAACACGATTGCAAGCAGTGCAACAACCAATGACACATTTATTGAAATTATGCCTCGTATTCTTAAAACAGTAAACACAAATCCATAACGTCTCACCCAATTGCCCAAACATCCTATTTTCAGGTCAAAATTAAGCTCTACACTCAAAATCATTTACTCTTGCTGTAAAACAAAATACACACTACAACATAGTCTTACACACTGGTGCAATAAATTCAAAACATTTTTTCCAAAACTGGTAAGTTTTGCTTGTAGTTCTCCCCCTCAAAAATCTTTTATATAAACATAAAAAGACACAACCAATGTATACACTGGCACATTTTTATTCATTCAGTCCGGCGGCACGAATAGCAATAGCTTCCCAATGCTGCTCTGGCGATCCAACAGTCTAGCATGTGCAGCACTGAATAATGTAACTGTCTGCACCATGCGGTTACAAGGCAGGAAAAACCAACATGAGTATAGGAATGTGCAGCTGCTCCGAAACCACAACAAAAAAAACTTCACTGCAACGGCTCTCAGCCCTCAGTCCTTATTATAAAAAATAAAGACAACAAAATAAAAAACCTGAATTGACCAATTTATTCATTGATTCTTAAAACAATATCCAGTGAGCTTATATTGAGTAGTTAGCAGTTAGTAGTAGTAAGGTCCCAAAGAAAATGTAAAAACATTTTGAAACGAAGCATATGTTGAAAACAGCATACCGCAGGATTTATCAGTCCACACTAAAAAAGACCCATACAATTACAGCCCAAACAACAGATCTATAATACAGCCACAACTAACAGCACAGAAATGAGTTGCAAATTCACACAACAGAACCAAATACAGAAACGCGCTGCAAAGACCCACAACACAATTAAATACAGAACCACATTGGAAATATTTAAGGGAACCGCAACTTCCTGATTATAAGATTCCTTAGCTTTTTTCCAATATTATTAGCCTAAAAAAAGATGACAAAATACACAATTACTGTAACTGTGAAAAGTTTTGTTAGCTAGTTAACTAGTTTACATCTTCCCTCACAAAAATTAACCATGGTTTTATTATAAAAATAATAAAAAATAGAAAACATGGTTACTAGTTAAACCAATGTTAATCACAAATTACTCTAACCATAGTTTAACCATGGTATTTGTGTTGTTACACAAATGGTAATAAAAAAAAATAATAATAAATAAATAAATAAATAATTTACTCTTTATACGATTTTACTATAATAAAACCATGGTTACTTTTCATAAGGGTTGTTCCGGTCTCCTTGAAACATTTTCGTTATGATCTTTGCTACATGCAGCACGTTTCTGTATTTGGTTGTGTTTTGAGTCTTTGCAGTGTGTGTGTTGTCAAATTGGTGATGTTTTCTTAATGTGCTGGTGTTTTTTTCTATTTGCATGTGTTTTCTTAAGTTACAGCGTGTTGAGCTCTCTCGGCCACTGTATTGTTCTCATATTACGACTTTAATCACAACAGTCAACAAAAATACACAATTTTAGGAGGCCCACACACACTCTCTCTCTCTCTCTCACTGACACACACACACACATACCATAATTCCTCAAATAAAAACCGGTAGTCAAATAAACGCCGGGCCTCTTATAGTGGCCGGGGACATGGTCAACACGGAGACTGACACCGAACTGATTCTTTTGGTGATTGATTCTGAACTGATTCTGTGCTAATGTTATGATCTCTGTCCACTGGAACGCTATCGCTTTTAGTTTAAAATTGGTTATTTAAAACAATTACTTATCAAACAGATGGAATTAGAAATAAGGGCCTGACTCTAATAAAAGCCTGCTTCAAAAAAAAACCTGTTACCTTCTGCAGTTCAGGTAAATAAAGGCTTTTATTTGAGGAATTACGGTATATATATATATATATATATATATATATATATATATATATATATATATATATATATATACTAGGGGTGTAACGATACGCGTATTCGTATTGAACCGTTCGGTACGAGGCTTTCGGTTCTGTACGCGGTACGCATTATGTACCGAATGGTTCGTTGGACTAATTAATTATATTTAAAAAAAAAAAAAAAAACAGAGAAATATAATGATATGCGTTCAAAAAGGTAGCCCAATAACCTAAACGACATAACAGGCAACGCCCCTGACACTCCCGAAGAAGAAAAAAACACCATCTTATATGTTTATGTTAGGCTACTCAGTCAGGCGGTCGCTCACTCAGTACGCTGAAGGCTCGTTGCAAAATGGCCAATGCGTTTAACAGACCAGAAATAGAAGATCCTCCAATAACGAACAGGTCTGGTGTTTGGGTGCACTTTGGATTCCCTTTAAGCTATAATGGTGATGGCAAGAGAGTGGTGGATAAAAAAACAACGGTATGTCGCATCTGCTACACCAGCGGGAATAAAAAATAAATAAAAAAATAAAAACACCAGCGGGAATACTTGAAACATGTCAACTCATTTACGCCGACATCACCTTAATGTGTCAGTATCTGGGAAAAGACAGATACTGACAAAAAAAAAGGAGAAACCTAAATCGTCCCCTTGGAATTATAAGGTTCTATCTGACATTTTTGTCAAAATTGAGTTATTCACATATTCTTATTCTGTGACAATTTATTTACATTATGTGATGTTTTATTTTAAGTTGTGTACATTTTGGGATTTTTTATTGAAAAAACAAAAAGGTTCTATCTACAGAAGTCTATGTAACACAAAAACTTTAAAGCTCAATATCTCAAAACTACTCAGAATGCAGATAGAACCTTATAATTCCAAGGGGACGAAATGCAACAAACTATCCCCGCAGCATTTAGACACTGGTACACCATTATAGCTTACAGGGAATCCAAAGTGCACCCAAACACCAGACCTGTTGGTTATTGGAGGATCTTCTATTTCTGGTCTGTTAAATGCATTAGACATTTTGCAACGAGCCTTCAGCGCATGCTGAGTGAGCGAGCGCCTTAGGGGCCGTTCACATATCGTGCCTAAAAACGGGTGGAAAACGCTAGTCGCGCCGCTTTCTCCTCCTTTCCAAAGCGCTCTGGCAGAAGCGCTCATGAGGCGTCTGTCTTTGCTAAGCAACAATGATGTGCAACTCTTCATGAGATGCGGAAATTTCAGCAAAGGATAAATGGATTTGCAGCTCTAAAAATCGCTTGCAGTAGCTCTGCTACTAAATTTATTTCAAAATTGCAATCCATATACAACTATGATCAGCTGTTCCTTCATCTTGGCTGAGCTTTCAACGTTGTTACAAGGATGAAGCTGATTGGTTAGTTCTTGTCACATGACCCGCGGTGCGCTTGCGGCATTCTGAAAAGTTGAGATGTTTTTACATTTTGCTGTATCTAAAACGTACCGAACCGAACCGAACCGTGACATCAGTGTATCGTATAGGACCGAACCGTGAATTTTGTGAACCGTTACACCCCTAATATATATATATATATATAAATATATATATACATATACACACACACACCTAATTTTTAACACAAAGGCAGTTTATTCAGGACACTGAGGCATCTTTCCCTGTGACTTCCATTCAAACAGGTCTTCTTGTTGGCTTATCTAAGATGGTGGCACTTTTGATGTACCTGAAGCAGCCAAACTTCATCTACCTATGTGCATATATATGGCTGGCAACCCTAGCTGTGGCGAATGCTGGATCTGGATTTACTGATCTCATAAAATCTCAAAGCAAAACAGAGGTTCAAGGTAAGATGTGAATGGTGTTACAAAATGTGAATGTGTAGAGATTAGCAATATCACAGGATTCAATGTCCTTAGATGGAAATGGACTACTGAAGTATTTTCTAATACATTTTTTCCATTGGGTTTTTTTTATTTATAAAAAACAAAAACAAAATCGCCATTAGAATGTTTAACAAAAAGCCATTAACAAAACCCGTAGTAGTGTACAAACTACACAAATCAAGTACTTGAGTGAAGATATGCTAATAAAATGTTACTCCAGTAAACATATTTACTGGAGTACTCATTTTTTATTTTACTTGAGTATAAGAACAAAATTACTTGATTCGTTTATTTTTTATTCATATATAAGAAATTTTACAAACATAAAAAATAGACGAATATATACAAAACTATAACAATACAAAATATAGCTGCGAGAAGCGATTATCAGGGTTCAAGCACTTTAAGGCTTTTAAAAGAATTTGCTTAAAAGTACTGTGATTTCTTTATCAAACATGTGAACAATTACAACATAGTGGGAAAATGAAAATATATGTTTTAATATTTGTTAACAGTTATCGAGGTTGAGCCAAAAGCCAAGGACATGTTCACCAAATTTAGTTTTCAAAATATTATCCAATACTTGACGAGCAGTTGGATTGACAGCGGCGGTCCTAGAGGCAAACTTGTTCAGAATGAGGAGCTCTACCATGCAGTAGTGCTGCATAATTAATCGAATGTGACTGTCATGCGCATCTTGTCAGTTAAGCCAGTTCTGTAATCATCAGTTAACCTCCTTCATGTGCTTTCAGATGGAGCAGCATTTACTACAGAGAGCTGTAGTTCACTGACAAGCTTCACAAAATCACGTTCATAATCGCAGAACGATATAATCGTGTGATAATGAAATCAAAGATATTGCTCTGCGATTATGAAAGCTGTTTGTGTAGCTCGTCAGTGAACTATGGCTCTGTGTAGTAAATGCTGTTCCATCTGAAAGCATGTAAAAATACCACATTTAATAACGTTCTTACTCCAAACTCACTTCATAATGTCAGTCGAGTGTTTGAAATAAATCCTTTTGTGAGATGATGTCCAGACAAAATGACCCAGAAGTAAAGGCACGTCAAACAGAAGTTTATTACTCAGGAATAACGGGAACTCAGGAGGCAATTTGAATGGGAAAAAGGGAGTGTAGTCTCGGGTGGCAGGGCGAGGAGCGACTACCCCAGCAGGCTGTGTATGCAGCTGACAGCGTCCGGAGGAGGGAGTGCAGTAGGTGGCAGGCAACTAAGAGACTGGGCAGAGCACAGGTGAGTAACTCGGCTGAACTCACTTGGCAGAACAACGAAGGACATGACTAGACTTGACTGAACTGGACTGTACTAAAAATAAAAGGAAACCAAACAGCTGAGTAGGATAGAACTCAATACATAGAAAGGAAATGATAACTGGAGTCAAACTGGGCTCATGACAGTACCCCTCCCCTGAGGAGCACCCCCTGGTGCTCCCGAGGCAGAAGACTGACGAGAGTAAAGGAAATCCTTGATGAGCAAGTGGTCCAGGATGTGCCGGGCCAGAATCCAGCTTCTCTCTTGAAGGCCCCACCCCTCCCAATCGACCAAGTACTGAAAACCCTGCCCTTGAGGGCGGACAGCCAACAACTTCTTGACTCTGTAGCCAGGGGAACCCTCTATAAGGACAGGGCGGAGGGGGGAAGGATGGGAGGATGGGCGGATGACATATTTAATACACGAGACATGGAAAACCAGGTGCAGGTGTTGTAATAAGCATGGTAATCTGAGTAATTGTAAAAGGGCCAATAAATCTAGACGCTAACTTTTGAGACTGGGACTGAAGGGGTAGATTACGAGTGGAAAGCCACACTCTCTGACCACAGACGTATCTCAGGGCTTTAGAGTGGTGATGATCATTGGCACGACGGATGGGCTCTCTTGTCTTGCACAATGTATTACGCACCTTTCTCAAGGTATGTCGACAGCGCTTAATAAGGGCTTGGACGAAGGGGACAGAAGCCTCCAAATCTTGGGAGGAGAATAACGGTGGACGATAATCTTGGGAGGAGAATAACGGTGGTTGGTAGCCCAGACAACATTGGAAAGGACACAATCCAGTAGATAACAACGTTAGTGAGTTATAGGTGTACTCGGCCCAACCCAGCCTCTCACACCAAGAAGCGGGATTGTGAGTCGCCATTGTACGGAGTAAACCGCCAAGTATCTGATTTATGCATTCAGCCTTCCCATTAGGCTGTGGGTGAATTCCTGCCAACAGACTGGCAGTAGCTCCAATCTGCCGACAGAATTCCCTCCAAAACTGAGAGACGAATTGTGGTCCCCTATCAGAGACTATATCAGAGGATAGCACAAAAACCTTTAAAACGTGATTGAACGACTGAAAGAATCACAGAATTACTTGCAGAGGGAGGCAATCCCGTAACAAAATCCAAAGTGATGTGCGACCAATCGTGAGACAGAACCGGGAGGGGACAAAGTTTGCTAAACTTGCTAAAGCGGATGGCAGCCAGAGTCCCCCTAACTTCAGGGTGCGCAAAAAGCCTGGAGGCGTGACTCCAGCGAAGAACAGCTGGACAAACCGTCTGGTAAACTGGTAAAGTCGAACCGTCCAAAGAATAGAGCCCAACATGACTGTTTAGCATTTAGTGTTTTAGCTGAATGAATATATGCTAGATTTTGATGATTTGTCCAAACATCGTATGGAACGACTGCACCCTCTAACCAATGACTCCACTAGCCTAGTGCAGACCAAATGGCCAGGAGTTTGCAGTCACCTACATCATAGTTATGTTCTGCTGGTGAGAAGCAGTGAGAGAATAATGTGCACGGGTGAACTCTGTTGTTCTTTGTCGTGAGTGCTGCGGAACAGTGATGCGCGGGTTGATCCAAAATGAGCGGGTGCCTGCGGTCACCCGCGGTTAAGAGTCATCCAAAAATATTTTTTTATGATATTTGGGTCATGGTCGGTCGGGTCATTTAATATTTATATAGTACACAATTTTGAAATACATAGACCTACACTATATTGGCTGAATAACTGGCGCGAAGATGACACACAAGCTCAGTCTGCAGGTACAGATGGAGGCGGCAAGAGAAAAGGAGCAACATCTCTGTTTTTGGTAAAACATGATTTTGACGACTTCATTAAGGTTTGTTTTATAGAAAACTCTTTTTAAAAGATTTTCGTTTTGTATTAATTGTATCTTAATTTTGATCAATGTTTTAGCAATCAATTGCCCATATTTAATAAATAAGAGGCAAATATATAGCAGACAATGTAATGATGTGCCGGCACGACCACTTGCATTGCATGTGAACTGGAGGGTGCCGAAACTCAGCTTGTGCCTCACAGATTTGAGAAATATTTGAGGAACAAACCCGAGCCTCACTGTCTGCTGAACAGAAACATCAAAATAGACATAGCCAGACTAGACTATTTTAGAACAAATGATGAGCTTATTGACAATTTTTTTTAAATAATTTTTGACAAAATTAGAATAGTATATTAATAGTATATTTGTTTTTTTAGTTTTCCTTTTTTTTGCCTAGTTCCTACGTCTATGGCCCAATGACGATATGATGAGCATTTACTACATTTTAAAAATGTGGGTCAGGAAGCGGGTCGGGTACAATATTTTCTTTTCCTTTTTTTTGCGGTCTGAGTTGCGGGCGGGTTAGTTGAAAATGTCGGTCGGGTGCGGGTTATTAATACATTGACCCGCGCATAACTGTCTCTCACTAACAGCATTAGCTCAATGAAATATGTCATCCTTCCGTTAGAATGAATGTTTTCCTGCCTTGCTAAATGTTGGGCTCATGATCAATACGTTGTTTTCGCCTCAATCTGATTCAGTAAAGTCAAACCGCAGACATTGAAGCTGCATCACTGAGTCCCGCGCGCTGTGAGGCGGGAACAGAGGATTCCGCTGGGTCTTAAAGCCTTCCGCAAACATCCACGATCACAAATAACAATGATTTTCGTAAAATAATGATTAATTATTAATTGATGATTTGTTATTATCATTCTGGTCTTGTGAAAATAATAATATGGGCTGCGAGAAAATTATGACTACAAAGAGTAGTGCTGCTGAGTGCAGGCATGTTTCAGCCCAGTAACACATCGTTCCTCAGAGCCAAAACACAGACCGAATTCTGTTCAGCTGGAGGGGGTTGGGTTTTGGATAGTTATTCATGGCTTGTGGGGTCGAGATAAAGGTGGGAATTGCTCTTTCATATGGACATTGTCTTATGAGGCTTTCACTTGCTGAACTGGTTTATATATGACTGTTGTTTTGGTTATATTCACAGTGCTGGCTCTCTCCGACGAGAGAAATGCAACATTCACAGATTACACTATTCCTTTTCATCTAAAAAACATTTCAAGCTTTCTGTAGATATATTTTTAATGTATGTGAGACACCACAATATTGTTAATTAAAAAATTATACATTCATTATCAGGAAAAAATTAAAGTGATGAGACGGCACCTCCCTGTCATTAATGCACATTAATAATTTTTGCACAAACACTTGAATATGAGCTTCGTGGTTATCACCTGCTCAAAGAGCGCTCCATCACGAGCACAATTCATGCCAACAGCCCATAATATAACTGCATATTCAGCAATAATTCATGTTAAACATATTTAGCTTGATCAGAAGGTTACAATGACTGCACGAGTCAAGCCGGATGTGAAGAGTTTGTCTGTTTCTTTTACTGATTATTTTCGGGTTAAAGCATGATTTAAACAGATTCACACTCAATCGCTTTTGCAATAATGCGTTCAAACAAATGTAATCTTACAGTGCTACTACATTATCATTATCTGATTTTGAAATCTTAAAGAAGTTAATTGATCTGTTTAGATAAAATAACTGACAAATATGTACTGTTATTTTCATCACAAACCAAATTTTCACAGCAGAAAGCAGCAATTAAAGATAATGTTATTAGTTTGGCATGTGATATAGGGAAAAAAGTTTACATATAGCTTAAGCCACTTTGAAAGTCTCCTGTTATTTTTTTTTATTTATTATTAATATAATTATTTGATATGCTATGTTATGAACATAAAATTTCAAACATACTGAAATACTTTATTCACGGAGTGAAGGCGGAGAAGGGGAAGTTGTTGCTGCTCATAGACTCTGCTGCGAGTGAGAGAGACATTTCACCCGACGAAATGAAGACGACTGCGGGAACACAAGCACAGCACATCCACAAAAATCAACCTGCAGCAATACTCGTTGATCGACTCGCTAAGCTTTACTTTTGTAGGTCGCACGGGAGTAAATAATTAGATAATATGACCATGCAGTCAAAACAGATATTTAATAAAAACATTAAAACAAGCAGGGCTGTAAAATAAAACAATAAAAAACGCACGCCAGGTCTACACCGGACACAAGTGGAACGATCCAACAAAAGACAGCAGAACCCAGTGATGGATACACTGGACACGATCCCCATCAGTAAACTGATGCTCGTTCTGTTTATGATGAAATGTTCTGACACTGCTTTCAGATAATTTGACACTATAGTGTGATGTCATCAAGTTTAGACACACTTTTCGCTGTGGGGCACAGATGACAACTTTCGCGTCCGATGTAGACACACAGAAAGTCGCTGCTCTATTTACAAATAAGTTCTAAAAAAAAAAAAATGGCAGTGGCAGTGGCCTAAAGGGATGGAAATATAAACTAGAAAAAATATTAACAGGTCCTCCATCCATGACACTGACTCACTGCGGAGCTGGCAGTATTAATCTGAACAGCTCTTAAAGCTGAGTGGATGGTTAGATGCATGATGGGCTAGTATAAAAAATTATAATAAAAATATAGCTGCAAGCAGCAATAACGGGGCCAAGCACTACAGAAGCAAGCTTCAGACGAACGGCAGGAATGAGTAATTAAGACAGTTTTAAGATTATTTTAGGCAAAATGGCTTGAAAACAATCAACACAACAACTAGTAATAGGATTTATTGGCTTATCACGTGTAACCAATAGGTGGTGCTGTTACCAAATTAGTTTGGAACGGTCAGTGTGAGGTGTCGATGACACATACAAAGTTTGGTGCAAATATGTCAAAGCTTTGCAGAGATACAGCCTCAAATGCATTTTGGCACCATTCAAGCAGATTTGTTGATGCGCTAAATGAGAACCGTTTCGTATGTCGACACGAAATCCATAACTTTTTGCCAGCATGTTCTGAAGATGAGCCACGTCAAATTTGGTGAAAATCTGACAAACGGTCTAGGAGGAGTTCGAAAAAGTAGGTTTTCAACATTAATCAAAATGGCGGACAGGAAGTTCAGCCAAATAAGGAAAACTTTGTATCTATGTTCTCGACTTGACCCAAGGAATCTACAAAGACCAGCGTCATGTCAATAGCCAGATTTATTCAAAAGTTATTAGCCTTTACGTAAATTGAGTTATAACTTTTGACCACTAGGTGGCACTGTTGCAAAATATTTTGAGTACCTTCAGGGGATGGTGTTGTTGGCACATTCTGAGTTTCGTAATATTACACCAATGCATTTGTTTAGTATAGCATTTTATTTCACAAAACTGTATTGAAGTCAATGAGAATTTCATGTTTTGTTCTATTATAGCGCCACCAAGAGGCTCAGTCCCACCATTTTTTTTATGTGTGCTCAGAGTGAGCCCATACATATGTGTGTCAATTTTGGTGAAAATATCTCAATTCACTTCAGAGTTATAGACATTTATATGAAAAAGCACGTAAAAAATGACTGACTCTTGACTTTGATTGAATATTACTACCCCTTACTATCAATATTTTGGCATTTGGGCATTGGCACTTAGCTATCGACCTATGTTTCCGAACTTCTGACGGTGGTTTCGTCTCGATCAGACAAGCGGTTTCGAAGATATAGCCAAATGTTTTTTGAGCGCTAAATCACAACGCTACACAAACCGAAAGGCAAAACCTAGCATGTTTGGTATCATAGGACTCGGTAAGGTTTCAGGAGTCCAATTTGATGAGTCTCGTGAAAATAAGTCAACCACACCCAAAGTTATAAGCATTTAAAAAAAGAAGATCACCACTAGGTGGCGCTGTTTTGAAACTTCTCACGCTCCTTCAGGACATTGTGCTGATGAACCATACCAAGTTTCGTAACAATCTGCTGATGCGTTCTTAAAATACAGCATTTTAGCACAAAATTCAAAATGGCCGACAGTCAAAATGGCCGAAATGGTCAAATTGGATATCAGTCGACTCGGCATGTTGCCCTGAATCTAACAAGACCAATGTTATGATTTTTGGACAAACTTTTCAGAAGTTATAAGCAAAAATAGCAGTTTTTCATATCTCCGGATCAGTAGGTGGCGCTGCGCCCAATCACAGCATGTTGCCTCAGGTCATGCTTGTTATGACATGTACCGAGTTTGGTCTGAATAGGATAAGTCGTTGCCGAGATACAGCCTTACGACTGTTTTTGTAAGCACTACATAAAATTTGTTAGAGCGTTTATCGAAAACGGTTTGACGAATCAATTTGATTTGCATAACTTTTGGTCAGCACTGCCTGAGGATGATATGGTTCAATTTTCGTGTGAATCGGACAAACCGTCTAGGACGAGTTCGAAAAAGTAGGTTTTTAAAGAAATTCAAAATGGCGGTCATATTTCTATGACGGAAATGACTTCGTAGGGTGCAATCGAATCGGCATGAGCTCAGAAATTAGAAGAAAAAAGAATTTCGTTGATTGGCCTTAGGGTTAAAAAATTATTAACAAAATTAAAGTGAAATTTTGGACAGTTGGTGGCGCTAGAGGGATTGACTTAGACACACCAAAATTGGTGTACTTAATGTTGGCACTGTCCTCTATCAGAATGTCAAACCATTACAACTTTCCCGCATTCGGTTCTATGGGCTGCCATAGACGCCCAGTCGGAAGAATAATAATAATAATAATAAATATAGCTGCAAGCAGCAATCACGGGGCCAAGCATTCCAGCGGCAACATCAGGAGGTAAGCATATGTAGCATCAGACCAAATGCAACAATGAATAATGAAATTAATAATTGCATGATTGTAATTGAAATGGCTGAAAATCGTTAATAAAAGTTCCACAGCGAGGAGCTAAGCATGGCATGGAGCATCAGACCAAATGCAACGAGTAAGAAAAGCAATTATTGGAAGAGTGTAATTGAAACAGCCAGTAAAACGCCAGTAAAATGATGCATTATCATTTTTGGAAAATAGGTGGCGCTGTAATCAAATCGCTTTGTTGTGTTCTGTGGGAGGTGACAATGTTGTGGGCAATTTCTTTCAAAATACTTACAGACCTTTAGGGCAATGAGTCGAACATGCCCACCGAGTTTCGTTCCGATCGACTTCCATTAACCTTGTCAAATAGGTGCTTAAAGTTGTTTGGCCAATGGCGGCCATGTTTTTTAAGATAAGTGAAATTCCTCATAGAGCACTTGTGCCACATTGGGCCATATCAATTTTCAAGTTGATTGGATCAACGGTTGCTTAGTTATAGCCATTTGATTTTTTTTCATCCTGTAGCGCCACCAAGTGGCAGATATGGAAAAAAAAATAATAATTTGACTAAAGTTTTTGTTCATGCATATGAGTTCTGAGTTTGGTGAAGATATCTCATTTTGTTCCCGAGTTATAGCCTTTTTCGTAAAATTGGTCCACGAATTTGAATGTTTTGGGTCACCTGGTTTTTTGTTCAGTCTTGATCAAACCACTGCAATAATATTCTCTGGACTCTCTAGATCAATAATTTTCAAAAATATGTTGCATTTTGTCCTTTGGTTACCTATAAGAGGTCATTTAGGAAAGGGCCGTGGCCACATGTAACCTAAAGCCTATAAAACTGAAACAAAAACTCAAAACTTTATGAAACTTGGTTATAACATGTGAAAGATGACCCACGAAGCATGCAAAGTTTCATTAAGATCAGAAAATAGCTGGTGCTATAACAGTTAAAATGGCCTAAAAAACAAAAGATTTCTGTTGTGAATGGCATTAAACTGCAAAAAAAAAGGGGTAATATAATCACACATGCATTAGATCTGTATTTTTTCTAAACAATCATGCAAAATTTAACAGAGATTAGGTAAAAAAGAACACTGTAATATTTATAAAGCTTCAAAACCCAGTGTTGAATAAAAAATTGCAATTATAACCACTAGATGTCACCGGAAGACCACTAATGAGCTCACTAAAGACTAAAACATTACAGTTTATGGGCTTGTTGAGGGATTCATCTAGAAAAAATGTATATTACTATTATTTAATATTACTGTTCAAGCATTTCAGATCACATTGAGTCAAAGTTTACCAATTTATTCATACAGATATATCTAATGTTTATAATTATGCCAGATTATGATTGCAATGAAACCTGAAAAATGACATAGAAGCCCATAAAAACAGAAGACTTGCAATAGGTTTTATCACCCATCATTTATTTTAATTATCTATATATATAACAAAATGTGTGCATCTGTGTGTGGGTTTAAGCATGCTTATTGAGTATTAATATAGTAGTTTAAACATTTCATGTTTGTGTGTGTCTGTAATTCTGTTCTATTCTTTTACTGTCAGCCATATCTAGGTTATTTAAAATCAGTGCAGTACTATTATCTAGACTGTGAAATTATACATAAATTGCGTATGCTTCTTTGGAATGAAATTAAGACAACATATAACAGTTATAAAGGTTAAAGAGACAGTGTTGTATGATAAATTGCATTTACGACCACTAGATGTCACTGGAAGACCACTAATGGGCTCACTAAAGACTAAAACATTACAGTTCATTTTCTCGATGATTGATTCATCTAGAAAAATATATATTACTATTATTTAATATTACTGTTCAAGCATTTAAGATCACATTGAGTGAAAGTTCAACAATTTATTCATACATGTATATCAAATGTTTACTATTATGTCAGAATATGAATGCAATGAAACCTGACATAGAAATGTAAGAAAAGAAGTCTTTCTGTGAGTTGTGTGTCACCTATAATTTATTTCAAATATCTACATACAACAAAATGTGTGGGCATGTACTTCTCTGTGTGTGTGTGTGTGTGTGTGTAATCATGCTTATTGATTATTCATATAATAGTTTGAACCATTTCATTTCTGTGTGTGAGTGTCTGTGAGCCTATTCTCCATGTTAGACAATGGCACACACAAGTTTGGCTTAATTACAACAAAGCTTTGCAGAGATATAGCCTCAGACTCATTTTGTGAAGATGCCTGACATCTGAAGCAGCGCTGTACAAAAACGGTTTCGTCTATTGACACGAAATCCATAACTTTTTGTCAGCACGGTCTGAAGATGATCTGATTCAATTTTGGTGAAAATCAGACAAACGGTTGAGGATGAGTTTAAAAAAAAAACATTCATTTTCAACATGAATCAAAATGGCGGACAGGAAGTTTTGCTTAATATGACATAATTGGTATGTATGTTGTCGGCATGTCCCAAGGAACATTTTGAGACATGTTTCATGATAATAGGCTAATGCAATCAAAAGTTATTAGCATTATTGGAAATGTAATAATTAGTGGTTATTGATTGGTTTATTACTCTTGACCAATAGGTGGCGCTGTGACCAAAATGATGTGGCGTGGTCAATGTGATGTGACAATGTCACATATTAAGTTTTGTGTAAATATCTCCAACCTTTGCAGAGATACAGCCTCAGATGCAGTTTGGCATCTTTCCAGCAAATTCGCTGGTACGCTAATTGAAAACGGTTACGTGTATCGACACAAATTCCATAAATTTTTGCCAGCATGGTCTGAAGATGATCCAAATCAAATTTGGTGAAAATCTGAGCAACGGTCTAGGAGGAGTTCGAAAAAGTAGGTTTTCAACATGAATCAAAATGGCGGACAGGAAATTTTGCCAAAATTGACAAATGGGGTATCGGTGTTCTCGGCATGACCCAAGGAATCTATCAACATCAGTTTTGTTACAATAGGCTAATGTATGCAAAAGTTATTAGCATTTTTCGAAAAATCGTTATAACTATTGACCACAAGGTGGCGCTGCCCCCAATTTTTTTGTGTACATTCAGGGCATGGAGCCGGACATTTTTGTAATTATTTGCGAAACGATACGGAACTTCATTCTTAAGATACAGCAATTTACAACTAAATTCAAAATGGCCGACGCCCAAAATGGCCGAATTGGGAAAATTCGGTATCATTCGACTCGGAATGATGCACTGAATCTAAAGACACCACTTTTGTGATTTTTGGCAAAACCGTTCAGAAGTTATGAGCAAAAACATGCATTTTTCATATCTCCTGACCACTAGGGGGCAAAGCGCCGAAACACTGCAGGTAGTCCCAGGGAATGGTTGTTATAAGACCCACCAAGATTGGTCTCAATAGGCCAAACCGTTGCGGAGATATAGCCTCACGTTCACGTTTTCGTGCTTTTCGAAGAATTCGTTCATGAGCTATTCGGAAACGGTTTGAGAAATCAACTTGAATTCCATAACTTTTTGCCAGCATGGTCTGAAGATTATCTGATTCAATTTTCGTGACAATCGGTGCAACGGCCTAGGACGAGTTCGAAAAAGTAGGTTTTACGAACAATTGACGATAGCGAAAAACTAAACCTTGCGATTTTTGAATTTCGGTGTCCATTCGACTCGGCATGAGCCAAGGAATCACAGGAAAAAAGAATTTTCATTTTGTGGCTTACGGTTCAAGAGTTATTAGCATCAAGTTTTTGAAAGTTTAGACAATTGGTGGCGCTAGAGAGTTTGAGTTAGAGACTTCAAATTTGCTACGGTTAATGTTCAGACAGTCCTCTATTAGTGTGCCAAATTATACAACTTTCCCGCAATCGGTTCTATGGGCTACCATAGACTTGGGGTGGAAGAAGAAGAGGAAGAATAATAACGCCAACAAACACAATAGGTGCCTTCGCACCTTCGGTGCTTGGCCCCTAAATATAGCTGCAAGCAGCAATTACGGGGCCAAGCACTCCAACGGCAAATGTAGGAGCTAAGCATCGCACGAAGCATCAAACCAAATACATTAATGAGCAATAACAGCAATTTTGGAATTATTGTAATTGAAATGGCTAAAAAAAATCATAATACCACCTCTAGTAGCATGATTACTTGGCTTATCAAGCTTGACCAATAGGTGGCACTGTTATAAAAACAATTTGGTGTACTCTGTGTGACTTTTCAATGACACACACAAAGTTTGGTGTCAATATGCCAAAGCATTCCAGGGATACAGCATCAAGTGTCATTTTCTGATTGTGCCTCAAATTCGTCGATGTGGTATGCGAAAACGGTTTTGTCTATCGACTCAAAATCCATAACTTTGAGTCAGCATAGTCTGAAGATCATTTGATTCAAATTTGGTGAAAAACGGACCTACGGTTGATGAGGAGTTCTAAAAAGTAGGTTTTCAACATAAATCAAAATGGCGGACCGGAAGTTCAGCTTACTTTGGCATATTTGGTATCTATGTTATCGGCATAAGCCAGGGAATATTTTGAGCCCAGTTTCATTCGAATAGGCTAATGCAATAAAAAGTTATTAGCATTTTTATAAGTGTAAATATTCATGGGTAATGAATGGTTTATTACTCTTGACCAATAGGTGGCGCTGTTACCAAATTTATGTGGCATGGTCAGTGTGGGGTAGCGATGACACGTACAAAGTTTGGTGCAAATATGTCAAAGTGTTGCAGAGATACAGCCTCAATTGCATTTTGGCACCCTTCCAGCAAATTCGTTGATGCGCTTAATGAGAACCGTTTCGTATATCGACACGAAATCCATAACTTTTTGCCAGCATGGTCTGAAGATGATACACGTCAAATTTGGTGAAAATCGGACTAACGGTCTAGGAGGAGTTCGAAAAAGTAGGTTTTCAACATTAATCAAAATGGCGGACAGGAAGTATGGCCAATATTAGCATAATTGGTATCAATGCTCTCGGCATGACCCACAGAATATAGCGAGACCATTTAAATTTTAATAGTCTAATTTATTCAAAAGTTATTAGCATTTATGTGATATTTCATTATAACTATTGGCCACAAGGTGGCGCTGCCACCAAACTTTTTGAGTACCTTCAGGGCATGGAGCCGAATATTTTTGTAATTATTTTCGAAACGATACGATGCTGCGTTCAAAAAATACAGCATTTTAAAACATAATTCAAAATGGCCGACGCCTAAAATGGCCGACACAGGAAAATTGGATATCATTCGACTCGACATGACTCACTGAATCTAAAGAGACCAGTTGTGTGATTTTTGGCCAAACCATTCAGAAGTTATAAGCCAAAATATGCATTTTTCATATCTCCTGACCACTAGGTGGCGCTGTGTAGAAACACTGCAGGTAGTCTCAGGTCATGCTTATTATAACACACACCAAGTTTGGTCTCAATACGCCAAACCGTTGCGGAGATATAGCCTCACGTGTATTTTTGCGTGCTTTTCGTAATTTTTTTCACGTGTCTTTCGAGAACGGTTAGACCAATCAACTTGAATTCCATAACTTTTAGCCAGCATGGTCTGAAGATGATCTGAGCCAATTTTCGTGAAAATCGGACAAACCGTCTAGGACGAGTTCGAAAAAGTAGGATTTTTGAATAATTGAAAATAGCGAAAAAACTAAACCTTGCGATTTTTGAATTTTGGGGTTCATTCGACTTGGCATGAGCCAAGGATTCAGAGGAAAAAAGAATTTCCATTTTCTGGCTTACGGTTCAAAAGTTATTAGCATACAAACATTGAAAGTTTGGACAAGTGGTGGCGCTAGAGAGTAGGAGTTAGAGACTTCAAATTAGCTGTAGTTAATGTTGGGACTGTCCTCTATCAGTGTGCCAAATTATACAACTTTCCCGCAATCGGTTCTATGGGCTGCCATAGACTTGCGGCGGAAGAAGAAGAAGAAGAAGAAGAAGAAGAATAATAATAACGCCAACGAAAACAATAGGTGCCTACGCACCTTCGGTGCTTGGCCCCTAATAAGAACGCCAACAAAAACAAGAGGGTCCTACGCACCTTCGGTGCTTGGCCCCTAATAAAGGTCTTTTCAGCATTAAGGTAATAACAGTACTGTTTTTATAAATCATCTTGTTGCAGTTATAAATTTGACTGCTAAATGAATGATAAAGAACTATATTAAAACTTGTTTTGTAAAATTTCTTCATCATTTGAATATTGATTTAAAAATCGGTTTAAATCATAAATCAGATTTTTTTTTCTAAAAAAAAAAAGATTTTTTTTTTTTTTTTTTTTTTTTAGGCCATATGATATTACCCTACTTTAAAAGCAAGTAAAGAAGGTTCCCTTTAAAATCACTTAAGTTGTCAATTACTAAAGCATTTTTTTTACATCGTGTGAATGTTGTTGATTATAATGAGAGAACTTGAGTTTAATTGTGAGGACGTTTTATTAATTCTTTAGAGTTTCAAAGATTTAATCGTGCCGGTTTAATTTTATTCGTTTCTTGTTTTAGGCAAATTAGGCCTAAATAATGGGAACTAAATTATACAGTGCTTCACATTTAAACATGCAACAATTTCTTAATCAGTTTACAGACAAATGTCTTTTTCCCAATAAGTTATATCAAAATAAAGGACAGGTAACGAATAACAAAAGTGCATGTTGGTTTATTAAAGGAAAAAATATATTTATATTTAAAATATAAATTAAAATATAGGCATAATATATTAAAATAATGACATTTTGCATATTAATCCATGTAGCCTACCCCCCTAAAATAGGCTACCACTTTTAATGCTCCGATGCAAAGTAAACCACAATTGATTTTGAATAATATAATGCATAATTAATATAATATAAATAATACTGCACACCTTTTAAATGTGTCAAATCTAAAATATGGTTTAATACCATGTAGCTTAGAAAATATAAGCACAGACTCAGGCACAGGCTGGACATTTATCCTGCTTGAATTCGTTCTAAGAAATGCACATAACTTCATAAATACCAAACTTTCATCTGTGAATATTAAAAATATTAAATATTTAAACTAGTGTGGACCCACTTTATATTAAGTGGCCTTAACTACTATGTACTTACATTTTAATTAATAATTTAGTACAATGTACTTATTGTGTACATACGTGTTTTTACATTGTACTTATATTTAAAAAAACTACATGTAATTACATCTGTATTTAATTTCTGTAATTACATTTATAATTACACTGTTGACCCATACTTTACACCTTAACCCACCCTTAAACTTACCCATACCTCCAACCCTCTCCCTAACCTTACCCCTATCCCACCTCAATAGCAGCAAAAGTGTTTTACAATACAATATGAACACATTAAGTACATTGTACTTATTTTTTTATATAAGTACATAGTAGTTAAGGCCACCTAATATAAAGTGGGACCTATAGTGTTTTTCTTTCATTTTCCATGACTGAAGCAGTCAAATGTAACACATCAGCGAGGCAAAACTGACGTCTATTTGCGAAAATGTGCTTTGATTTGCTTGTTTGATAACTTGTGGTTAAAGCGCCACTCAGCGGTCAAAAGCTACCCGGCGGTAAAAGAGGCGTTTTCGTTGTCTACTTAGTGTACCACTGAGCTGCAGAAGGGCAGTCATAATCATGCTGCCACAGAAGGGAGATTTGAAGGATATAAAAAATTGGTGAACCGTTTTACTTCTGTGCACTGATTTGAAAATTGTATTGAATGTTTTGGCCATAAGACTGAGGGAGGTAGTTGGTCGGGTCATTCATCACGATCAGACGTGCTGTGTGCCTAATAGGTCTATCTTTGATAATATATTCTGGATTCAAGATAGTTTGGAAGTCTCTAGGTTATTGGGTTTAAATACTGGTCTTATTTCCATAGATCAGGAAAAGGCGTTTGACAGGGTTGAGCACAGCTACCTCTGGCGTACACTGGAGGAGTTTGGGTTCAGCTCAGGTTTTATTGCTATGATCAGGGTCTTGTATGAGGACATTGAGAGAGTGCTGAAGATAAATGGAGGTTTGTGTGCACCTTTTACAGTCAAAAGAGAGATCAGACAGGGATGTGCATTATCAGGAATGCTGTATGCCTTGGCGATTGAACCTTTGCTGGAAAAAATTTGAAATAGTATTGAAGGCTGGTCGATACCACAATCAGTTGAAAAAGTTAAATTATCAGCTTATGCGGATGATATTATTGTTATGATCAAAGATCAAAATGATATACTGGTTTTAAAAGATAATTATTGATGATTTTGGCATTATTTCCTCAGCCAAAGTAAACTGGTCTAAAAGCGAGGCATTGGTGTGTGGTAAATGGGATGGAGCTTCTCCTAAGTTACCAGGAGGCCTGTCCTGGAAAAGTGATGTAATTAAGTATCTGGGAGTTTATCTTGGGAATGATTAAAAAAAATATGATACAAAAAAAAAAAAAATGGAAAGGTATTTTAGAAAAAGTAAAAGGGAAATTAGAAAAATGGAAGTGGCTTTTGCCGAAGATTTTATTTAGAGGGAGAGTTATAGTTATTAACAATTTGGTTGCATCAATGTTATGGCACCGTTTGACTTGTATTGATCCTCCTATTGGACTTTTGACAAAATTACAAGCCATTATAGTAGACTTTTTCTGGAATGGTTTTCACTGGATTGTCCAGAGTGTACTTTTTCTGCCAACCGAGAAGGGACCAGAGAATTTGGTCTGGAGGAAAGTAGCTGATATCATCTTTAATCAAGTGAGTGGATTGAAACTGAACTTGGGACTCTTTTTAACAGACTTCAGCAAAATACAGTTTAATACGTCGATTAAATTCTACAAAGGACTGTTTAATATCAGGCAACTTTTTAAAAAACAGAGGCAAATACATAATCTATGTACTGGCTGCTTGAGGAACCTCTTGTTCATGTAGCGAGATTGGATGTGGCTTGTGAAGCCAATGGAAAATATTGCACGGCACAGTTGCTGTTAATGCATTTGTGAGCGTTATTAATACTAATGTGTCTGAGGAATGTCCTTTCTGTAAAATAAGGGATACAATTTTTCACTGCTTCTTATAATGTTTAAGATTAAGGAATTTGTTTAGTATATTGAATTTAATGTTTCTTAATTTTGGTGACAATTTTTCCATGCAAAGTTTCATTTACGGTCCATGTTATAGAGCTGCACAAAAAAGCAAATTTCAATAGCTAAATTTCTTGATTGGACAAGCTAAAAGAGCTATTTACATTTCAAGGAGAAAAAAACTAGAAAGTTTAGTGGGGCAAAATGTTGAGACTGTTTTTAAAAATTTGGTGAAAAGTCGGGTTCTGATTGATTTTAAATTGTATACGTTGGTTAATGATTATGAATGTTTCTTGCAAAGGTGGGGACACAATGAAGCTATTTGCACAGTTGTGGATGGAATGTTGTTGATTTGATTTGGTATTGCAATAATTATTTGGGTATGGAATAAATAATGATATGTGACAAGAATATGATTAGAATGTAATAAATAGTTTTGAGAAATTAAAGTTGTTGTGAAAAATTCTCTCTCTCTCTCTCTCTCTCTCTCTCTGTCTGTCTGTCTCTCTCTCTGTCAGACAGCCCCTCCCCTCCCTACAAGCCATACACACTATCAGTCACCAAAAATTCACAGTCAGTCACCAATCCCCTCACACTCCCCCTCCCTCTCCCCCTCCCTTCCCTCACACAAAGAGGTCTCAGAGTGAGATCAGATGTCTGACAGTTTTTTTGAAAAGATGCTTTAAAGTGTTTGGAAGCTGCAATTAAAAAATATACAAGACAATGATTCCCTTTTTACTGTCATTTCAATAAATCACCACGACAAAACCGCTAAAGCTAACCAAAATCCCTTCACAATTTAAGTTCCTCAATGTTTTGGCATCATGTAGACAAAGTTTGGTGTATATAGTGTACTTCCCCTGTGAGGAGTATGCATTAATGCACAGCTATATTTCACGAAAAAAATCCATATTCAAATCAAAATAGCCGACTTCCTGTTGGTCGTAGCTGATGACTGTGAATTAGAAAGTTGTCCATCTTGATAAGAACAATTTATGTACCGAGTTTGGTGTCTGTAGTTAAAACTAACCCTTCCACTTTTGACAAAAGGTGGCACTTTAGAGTGCCTCCTCCACTCTCTTTTAAAAGCTTTTGCCATTGTCTAGCTATCATTAATACTGATAAGTGTTTCGAGTTTCATGTAAATCTGAGCTTTTTATCTGCCTCAAAATCACCATATCAGAACATTAAAGTTTGAAGCGTTGCCATGGTAACATTATATTAGATATCAATATCCCCACAACAGATTTACATCGGCTGTGTTTTGTTATTATGCTGATGAAGTTTGAAGCAAATTGAGTAAAAATAAGATGCTGAATTCAAAGCATTTTTAAAATGACACACTTCCTGCTGCCAGTTGATGGCGCTATAACTTTGACTCCTAATTGTCACATATATACGATCAACATCATACAATGAACAAAACGATGAAGTTTGATCAAACTCAGGAAATGTATGTGGATGTTATTAGACATATCCTGTTTATCATTTCTCACCATAATTTCAACTCCTTGCCACAGGCAAACTGTTAGAGATATCAAAAATATCTCTGTAATTTAGCATCCCCAATGTCTTGAGATCGTTTTTTGGTGAATGGGTGGAAATCCTCAGAGGAGTATATCAAATTCCAGAGCATGTGTTTTTCATAAAACCCTAAATGGTCAACTTCCTGTTGGGCGGAGCCTATGACATGCAATACGAAAGTTGTTTTGTTTGATGAGATCTATATGTGTACCGAGTTTCATATGTCTACGAGCAAGTATGTATGATATATGGCCCTTATTATTCCAGGGGGCGCTGTAGAGCCCCTGTGCCACGCCGAGTATCAGTCTCTGCCTGGCCCTAAAGCCCGCATGCTCCAAGGTGTGTGCCAATTTTCAAGACTTTTTAAGAGGGTTAAGGACCCCAAAAGCCCCCGAAACCTTGGAAAAAAATTATAATAATAATAATAATAAATAATACTAATCCTATGGAAAATAATAGGGCTTACGCCCTCCAGGCTTGAGCCCTAATAATAATAAACGGAACAGATACAATAGGGTCCTCACACCATCAGTGCTCGGGCCCTAATAATCCTTAGGGGAACAAGAGGGCTCTTCGCCGCTTCGAGCTTGAGCCCTAATTAGCACAATAACAAGATTGGAAGTTTAAGACATTAACTTGTAAGCACAAAACACAAGATACTTCTCTTTTCAATATGAATAATGCTTTATTAGATAAATCTAAGACATATAAACTAATCTAACACATAAACACACGCACTCACAGATTCACACAAGTTGCAGGAAGATAGAAATTATGAAAGAATGAGATCAAGAGAATGAAAATGTGAAATCCCAAGTTTACAGCAACATTATACAACATGAACAGCCATCGATCCCTTAATTAACCCTCGCATTGAGTTCCTCAATGAGGTTAAAATTATATTAGATACGCCAGTATAGATTAGTCTGGAGGTACTTTGCCTGTGTAAAGGGGTTCCCTTTGTTGTGTTTGAAAGGGGGTTTTCCGATGTCGCTGATTGGCATGAAGTTCAGTGATTGTTGAAGTGACGCCTTGGGAAGCCCGTGGCTTGGGGTTGGCTGACGATGCTGAGTTGTGTGGGCTGGTTGAAGTTGAACGGGCACTTGATGTCAGACTCTGAGATACGTCATTACAAAACAACTCCGAACACGAAACTCTCAACAGAAAATAAAATAAAAGCATGACTATGGAGCCAAAAGAGTATCAATAAAGATAAATGCACACACTACATTCACATATGCACACACAGGATTCATACACGCACACACATGATTCATAAATACACACACAGGATACACAAATGTGCACAAAATGTACAAATGCACACACAAAATTTAAAAAGCACAGAAGATTCACAAATGCATACAAAATTCAGAAATGCACACAAAATTCAGAAATACACACACAATTCAGAAATGCAAACAACATTTACAAATGCACTCAAGATTCACAAATGCACAGGACAAGATTCAGAAATGTATTTCTGATGCACACACACATATATCTTGATTTACAAACTGCTTGCAGTCTGTGAACTTCACTGCATTTGTGTGTGAATTTTGAGACTCCTCTGACTTGGCTCGACACACAAATGCATGGAATGATCAGCAACCAATCAGATGTCTCCCTTCTTTTAGCCAATCACAAGAACGCACTCCACGTGGTTGTTTACTTATAAGCCAATCACATGAAAGCGTTCACAAAGCGCGATATGCCTGTGGTGTGGCATATTATAGCCTACTTATTTATGAAATTGTATGAAAATACAGATGTTTAGATTACAATTCAGGTTTATTTTTTATTATTTTTTTTTTTTTTACAAAATATGAATTTAAAAAAAAGTTAACCATGGATTCATAAATTTGCAATAGGCAATTATTTCATTTTATTGAAATATTTTAATGAAAGTAAAAAAAAAAAAATTTACACCTTTTTTAATATTTTAAATATATCTAAATATTATTTTGGACGCAGTATAGAAGTCACTTTATTTATAATATTCGGTCCCTACATGAAGAGAGAGTCAGTGGTCCGCTGAGAGAGGAAAGTGACTCTCCGGCTGCGCAAAGTGAGTCGCCGGCTGCATGAGGAAAGGGAATCGTTCGCTCAACTTCGCTGGGTGAGGAAAGTGAATCGTTCGCAGAGGAAAGTGAGTCGCTCGCTGGGTGACTCGTGAGGAAAGTGAGTCGTTCGCTGCCTGAGGTAAGTGAGTCGTTCGCTGCGAGAGGAAAGTGAATCGCTCGCTGAGGAAAATGAGTCGCTCGCTGCGTGACTCGTGAGGAAAGTGAGTCGTTCGCTAAGGAAAGTGAGTCGTTCGCTGCGTGAGGAAAGTGAGTCGTTCGCTGCCAGAGGAAAGTGACTCTCCGGGTGCGGAAAGTGAGTCTCCTGCTGCGCAAAGTGGGTGTCCGGCTGCGCAAAGTGAGTCGCCGGCTGCGTGAGGTAAGTGAGTCGCTCGCTAAGGAAAGTGAGTCGTTCGCTGCGTGAGGAAAGTGAATCGTTCGCTGAGGAATGTGAGTCGTTCGCTGATTGAGAAAGTGAGTTGTTCGCTGATTGGCTTATAAGTAAACAATCCCCCACGTGGGGTGCATTCTTGTGATTGGCTCAAACAAGGGAGATATCTGATTGGTTGCAGATCATTCCCTGTTTAAAAAAAGGCATTTGTGTGTTGAGCCAAGTCAGAGGAGTCTCAAAATTCACACACAAATGCAGTGAAGTTCACAGACCGCAAGCAGTTTGTAAATCAAGATATATGTGTGTGTGCATCAGAAATACATTTCTGAATCTTGTCCTGTGCATTTGTGAATCTTGAGTGCATTTGTAAATGTTGTTTGCATTTCTGAATTGTGTGTGCATTTCTGAATTTTGTGTGCATTTCTGAATTTTGTAAGCATTTGTGAATCTTCTGTGCTTTTTACATTTTGTGTGTGCATTTGTGAATTTTGTGTGCATTTGTGTATCCTGTGTGTGTATTTATGAATTATGTGTGTGCATGTATGAATCCTATGTGTGCATATGTGAATGTAGTGTGTGCATTTATCTTTATTGATACTCTTTTGGCTCCATACATGACTAAAAGCAAAAGATAGGAGCAAAAGCTAAAAGCTAAATTTGATGGTGTGCTGATTATTTGAACTGGCCTTTTGGCCACACCTCAAATGTTGTCTTGACCAATTAGATATTGTCTTTGCTTAGGGTGTTGCGATGTTTCTCTAACCCCATAGATAAATCATATGTTATCTTATCAAGCACGTGGTCCAAATTTTCCCGCTCTTGCAGTGTATAATTTTTAGATATGATTCCTATAACAAGAATATGATACATTTGACAAATAACTGATGTTCAGAAACGTTTCAAGCAAACAGATTCAAACACATACATACTAAACATGAATATGAATCATTAAGCTATTCAATAGTTATTAAAAAGACATAAGTGATTAGAAACATGATAGTCAAATGTATGGGTTACATATAAATGAATATGGAGATGGTATGGACTGATATTCATTTATAAGTCTTTTTGAGTTCATTTTGGTGTATTTACATCTGTAAAAGACAGTTTCTGTGCCATTCCTTGACATAAGGACGTTCTGTGGAGACCATAGGTTAAAAGGTCCCCTTAAATGAATATCAGTCTGGTTCTTGTCTTCTAGGTGAGGGAAGTCTTGTGATCATGATTACTGTCATGGGTTTGCATGTGATGGTCAGGCTGTGCATCTCTTTGACCATCAATCTTAATTACTTGCCCCAAATTTGATAATCTTTTTTTTCCGAATTGAAATTGTCAATAATTTTTCTAATGGTGTTAATGTTGAAAGCTGTTCTGTGAAAGAGTTAGTGTGTTAGCTTGGTTCAGACTGTGGTGCTAGGCATTGATTTATAACATCCTGTTGCTTTTCTAAAGAATTTGGTTCATGTTTCAACTATGCTCCCAAACAAATCCTTAATTTGTCTGGTTAGGGTTTGATACGCTACAGTGTAAATACATGCTATTTCAGATGCATATTCAAAAAAAAAAACCAAAAAAAAAAACAGAGCAGTGGGAATAATTTATGCTGCAGCGTCCGGGGAGCTGTTTGGGGTTCAGTATGTTGTTCAAGGGCACCTCAGTCATGGTATTGCTGGATTGAGAATCAAACCCACAACCCTAGGGTTAGGAGTCAAACTCTCTAACCACTTGGCAATGACTTCCCCAGCACAGCTTCGTCAAGCTGTATATGAACATTATGTGTGTGTGTGTGAGTGTGTGTGTGTGTGTGTGTGTGTACTCTTGTTTTTGTGTCATATCAGGACACAACTCTGTATAATGACATGGGTATGACACAGGTATTACAAGGAGAGGGTGACTTATGAGGACATAACCCATGTCCCCATTTTTCAAAACACTTATAAATCATACAGAATGAGTTTTTTTGAGAAAGTAAAAATGCACAAAGTTTCCTGTGAGGGTTAGGGTTAGGGGTAGGGTTGGTGTAGGGCCATAGAATATACAGTTTGTACAGTATAAAAACCATTACACCTATGGGTTGAACCCAGCAACCCAACAAACGTGTGTGTGAGTGTGTGTGTGTGTGTGTATGCTTCTTTTCCATTTTGCATTTACTTGTACTTTTACTTTAAATACTTAAGTACATTTAAGATTTTAAAAATACTTTTTTACAATGAATATTACATACTTTAGGACTTTTACTCAAGTAATATTCCAAACAGTGACTTCAACTTCTACCAAAGTCATTTTCTGGTAAGATATCTGCACTTTTACTTCAGTATGACCGTATACACCACTTGGCATACATGTCTAACACAATAGAAAAACACTGATAAGCCCATGTTTGCATCAACTTCTTTAAAAAAATGGAAATTCATATACATTTTCAAAGAAATAATATAATGTGAGGATGTTTCAATATAGGCTACTGTTATCCTTTCAGCCAAATTGGAGGTGCCCCTAGCCACAATGTAGACCCACCCCTGCCGTACAGGACGACATGGAGATGCCCAAAACTCCTAAAACAACCACCTGCTGATGACATATATCTGCTACAGTACATGGATCCATTCAGAATAACTAAACACAGCTAATTCACATGACAGATCAAAACATTATCATGTATGTGTGTGGAAACAATGTGAGTGTACGGAAATGTCTGTGCCTGTGCATAAATAAAATCTGCGATGAGTCAAGAGCGCTCATGCATGAATTAATATAACAGACTCACCCATGCTTACTGTATGGCTCCTGTTCGACACAGCAATTGCCTTTTAACTTGATTTCTGTCTTCATTCATCAAATTTTTACTATTGAGGCTAGTTATCCACTCGCATCTCATCTTGCCATACAGCAGTGGGATGTGTTGACAATCCATTCAGTCTGTACTTTTCTCAGTTGGTCTACGTTTACCTTTTTGTATTTTCTGTACTCACCTATAAATTATTATGATCCATGAAAACTGAAATAAACAACAGCAGTGCACTACATGCTGTATAACCACCATTTCCGCATTTCCCTGGAGTTGCAAGCCATTATTTAAAATGGGGATTTTTTTCAGATTAAAATCCCTTGGGAACTTTTGCTACAATGTAAGTACACAACAAGTGTTCACATTTATGCTTCCTTTTGTGGAGGCGAGCTGTGGAATTTTGAACTAACTGCAAACGTGTGACAGACGTCTGAAGGGCACCAATATACAATGAGTTTCAAATGTGCCTGAATAGTGAATCTGAATTTAGAAAGGCACAGAAAACGAATAATGTGTTCTATGGAACCCCTAAAGGATATAAATGGGAGGAAAATATATATATTTCAATGTTTTTTTTTTCTCACAAGTATATTGTTGGGTAATTAGGAAGCCACTATTAATATGCAGGGCACTGAAATCACTTTTGAATGCATACTCGCTTTTTACTTTTATCTTTCGAGATTGACCATCACAGTTCTCTATGTATACTTCGGAACGCCAATACCTACCACACATTTCACAAGATTAGGTTTTATCAGTGATGCTCAGGATCTGCAAATCATTCACCATTGTCCTATCATTCATCTCTCCTTGATCTGATTTTCTAGTCATTTAAATTGTATGCACTTTAATGTAACAGGTTACCACTAGCAAGTGGCAAAACATGTCCCTTTAGTGGCTCTGTAGAACACGTTATTTGTTTTCTGTGCTTTTCCGAATTTGGATTTATTATTTGGGCACATCCCTAGTTGCAATAGTCTAATCGGGATGTTACAAATACATGCATGGCAGTTTCAAAGTTCTTAAAGAAGAACTTAAAGAAGAAATGGACTGTTGCCAGTGGTCCAAAGTAATTTTTTCAGATGAAAGTAAGTTTTGTATTTCATTTGGAAACCAAGGTCCTAGAGTCTGCAGGTAGGGTGAAATAGCCCAATTTTCTTGAAGTCCAGTCTTAAGTTTCCTTGGGGTGTAATATCATCTGCTGGTGTTGGTGTCACAGGTCGGGGGGTCTAGCCAGACTGCACCCACCCCTAAAACCCAGGACCACCTTGAGGAGCGTGCCAAAGACCAGACAGACAGGTGGAATAAAGTTTAACAAGTTTTATTGAATAAATTAAAAGTCCTATTGAAGCTTCTGGGCCCCCGAACAGGTGCGGGGACCAAACCTCTTACCCCAGGGAAGGTGTGGAATTCTTCAAGGCAACTTGTGCCAGAACGTACAAACTAGGGGAGGCAGAAGTCGGCCACCGGCCGACTTCTTGGACCATCGGACTGTCAAGCCGTGGCCGGCACGGGAGCTAGTGGACAGAAGGGGGAGATCTTCTACCAGGCAGGTGAATGTCCAGGTATGTATACCTTTTTAAAGTGCGGAGCGGGACAAGGAAGGGGAGCGGCCCTCTGCCAAGCGAACAACGTGAATGCTTCCAACACAAGTCTCTTTCTTCAAGCAGACCTCCACCAGAGGAGCTTTGGCGGAGGGATTCCTCTACGAACAGACAGAATAAGTTATCCAAGTACATACATGCTTTCCCACAGTGCGGAGGCAGAGCTTACGGCTAGAGTGTGTTTCTGTAAAGCAGATGGTGGTGTGTCCAATGTGTGTCTCTCCTTCAGGCAGGCATCACATAAGAGGACATTAACAGAAGCATTCCCTATTGAATAGTCAGAATAAGTTATCCAAGTGCATGTATGTTTTTCCTCAATGCAAAGACAAGAGCTTACGGCTGGAGTGTCTTTCTGTAAAACAGACAAGGGTGTGTCCAATGTGTCTCTCCTTCAGGCAGGCATCACATAAGAGGACATTAAGAGAAGAATTCTCTATTAGACAGTCAGAGGAAGTTATACAAGTGCGCACATTCTTCCAACATGTAAAGGTGAAATGTCCACATTCAGCACCTGAAATCCCTCTACAATGACAACGAATAAGAATAAAATATGGGGAGTGCACCGCGGTCAGTAAATATGATCCCCACACACTACAATCTCACTTCAAGCCCATACGGTGTGACACATCAAATCAGGCACTGCATATCCACTCTCTCTCAGTGTAATAAGGCCAGCACTCACCCAACGATCAATCCTTTCACTGTCGTACTGAGTCAGTTCTCATCACATAACGAGGGAATCCGGATGCCTCCTTACTGGCACAATAGACAGAGCTTCCTCAACACTTGCTCACACTCAGAAGAAGAGAAACAAGAGTTCAGTGATAACCCAATCCAACCACTCTCAAGTGAAGATTACACTCGTAATTAATACACTTCACAACATCGTCTTCAGCTCGGTGCAGGTGCATACGTTCAATCAAAACTGATGTCATACTACTTATCTCCCTTCCAATGATGATAGTGTTCTCCAGTCTTCACTCAATCTCCATATCTCACTCGCTTTCCAACATTAGACGTCTTCAACTCGTACTCACACAATCGCCGTTGCACCCTCTATACAGCCGAGCTCTCACAACACTTCTCCAAAAACCTCCATAAATCAGCGACACCACCCAAGAACGACTTCTCTCAAGGGAGAACCACCCCAACTGTCTCTTCGCTTTTTCTTTTGTACACTCCAACAGCCCAGCTTAAATCCTCCACACCTGATGCGATTCGGTCATTGTCCACCATTGTTATGGTGACAGATACCAGTGTTGTAGTCGAGTCACCAACTGTCGAGTCCAAGTCGAGTCTCGAGTGTCAGTGTTCGAGTCCGAGTCCAAGTCCGAGTCACCAAAGAAGAGTCCGAGTCGAGTCCAAGTCGAGTCACCATTACCAGAGTTCGAGTCCGAGTCGAGTCTCGAGTCCCTTATTGTATTTTTTTTTTGTTTAGTTTTTTGAGGAAACAATAGCAACCAACTGAGTTGGTAGGCATTGAAGTCCATTATATGAAGAAAACATCATTAAATGTTTTCCTTAAAAAATTTAATTTAAGATAAAACGGCATAGATATCCTGGATGGCATTGGGAGGAGTAAATGAATAGAAATTTTCATTTTTGGTGTGAACTAATCCTTTAACACTGTATTACAGAAATACACTCGGCGAAAAAAAGAAACGTGCATATTACAATGATTGTGTGTGTGTGTGTGAGAGAGACAGAGAGAGAAAGAGAGAGCGCGTTTGTGTGTGAGTGATCACTCACACACAAACGCTCTCTCACGCTCATTGACGAGTGATTTAGCGTGAGTGCGTTTGTATGTGTTCAAGTGAATGTGTGTGTGTGTGTTACGCTCATGTTCGTTATTTCCAATGTAGGCGCGCGGTATGCACGCTCATAATGGAAGCGTATGCGTGCTCATAATGGAAGCATCCAGGCGCGTCCGCAACGCGCAACGAGTTAAAAACATCTCAACTTTTCAGAATGCCACAAGCGCACCGCGGGTCATGTGACAAGAACTAATCATAGCTAATCATAGCTCCGTGTAGCTGTTTTTATTTTATATTTTTTCTCTATAATCTTTCTTACCATCAGTGTCTGTTTGTTTGTTTGTTTTTTAAGTTGTAAAATATAACTTAATTCACACCATATTTCTGATATTATCGATCAATCTTATCAGATTAACTTTGATCGTTCGCTCTTCCGTGACTGCAGTACACCTGCAAAGCGTTAGCACTCGTTAGCTTGTCATTAGCGTTTTCTTTTCTCCTCTCCTCTCCTCTCTCACGCTGCAGTTTTTCACAAGTTCATCAAACAACCGCAGTAAGAATATTTCATCAAGCACGGTGAGTAATGGCTTCGCCTACTATCGTTATTTGCACCTCTTGCCACATGTACAGTTTATCTATCTCTGTCGCTGATGAGGGATTCACATGTGATAAATGCAGGGAAATAGTTAGGCTGACAGAGAAGATTTCAGAATTAGAGACACGCATCCAAACTTTAATTGAGGACAGTAAGAATGTTAGGGCTCTAGATTCAGCTTTGGATGCGTCTAGCTCAGGGATTCCTGTACATTGTCCGGTTCCAGCAACAGAGCCCCTGCAGCAGGGCAACTGGGTGACGGTGAGGCAGCGTAGTCGTGGGTCAAAACACTGCTCTTCTGTTCCGATCAAAACATTAAACAGGTTCTCCCCACTCTGTGATGCACCCACTGAGAAACCTGATGAAAGTGCTCTAGTTATTGGTGATTCTATTGTACGGAACGTGAATATAGAGACACCAGCCACCATAGTCAAATGTTTACCGGGAGCCAGAGCGCCTGACATCTTGGCAAATTTAAAAGTGCTGGCTAATGCTAAACGTAAATACAGTAAGATTGTTATTCATGCCGGCGCTAATGATGTTCGACTTCGCCAGTCGGAGATCACTAAAAATAACTTTAAAGAGGTGTGTGAACTTGCAAGTATGATGTCAGACACTGTAATATGCTCTGGTCCCCTCCCTGCTTACCGTGGTGACGAGATGCATAGCAGATTGTCATCACTCAATGGCTGGATGTCTAAGTGGTGCCCACAGAATAACATAGGTTTCATAGACAATTGGACGAGCTTTTGGGGCAGACCTGACCTGTTTAAAAGAGATGGTCTTCATCCCTCCTGGGGTGGCGCCACTCTTCTGTCTAGAAATATGGCACATAGTCTTAGTGTTTAAACTTGACTAACTGGGGCCCAGGTCAGGAAGCAGACAGACTGGCTAAACCGACCGTCTGCTAGCTGCCTCCCGTCACAGAGGTCAGTTAATTCTCAGCACATAGAGACTCTTTCACCTAGATATCACACTATAAAGACTGTGTCTGTTCCCCGAACTAGAAAATACAAAAAACGTCCAAACCAAGTTAAGGTTAACAATTTAATTGAGGTTCAACAAATAAAAAACAAATGCAATATGGATAAACAAATGATAAAGATTGGCTTATTGAATATCAGATCCATTTCTACGAAAACACTTTTTGTAAATAATATGATAACTGATCATAATATAGATGTGCTCTGTTTGACAGAAACTTGGCTAAAACCTGATGATTACATTATTTTAAATGAGTCCACCCCCCAAGATTACTGTTATAAACATGAGCCGCGTCTAAAAGGCAAAGGGGGAGGAGTTGCTTCAATTTATAACAACGTCTTCAGGATTTCTCAGAGGGCAGGCTTCAAGTATAACTCGTTTGAAGTAATGGTGCTTCATATAACATCCAGAGAAACAAATGTTAATGATAAATCCCCTGTTATGTTTGTACTGGCTACTGTATACAGGCCACCAGGGCACCATACAGACTTTATTAAAGAGTTTGGTGATTTTACATCCGAGTTAGTTCTGGCTGCAGATAAAGTTTTAATAGTTGGTGATTTTAACATCCATGTCGATAATGAAAAAGATGCATTGGGATCAGCATTTATAGACATTCTGAACTCTATTGGTGTTAGACAACATGTTTCAGGACCTACTCATTGTCGAAATCATACTCTAGATTTAATACTGTCACATGGAATTGATGTTGATAGTGTTGAAATTATTCAGCCAAGTGATGATATCTCAGATCATTATTTAGTTCTGTGTAAACTTCATATAGCCAAAATTGTAAATTCTACTTCTTGTTACAAGTATCGAAGAACCATCACTTCTACCACAAAAGACTGCTTTTTAAGTTATCTTCCTGATGTATCCAAATTCCTTAGCATATCCAAAACCTCAGAACAACTTGATGATGTAACAGAAACTATGGACTCTCTCTTTTCTAGCACTTTAAATACAGTTGCTCCTTTACGCTTAAGGAAGGTTAAGGAAAACCGTTTGACACCATGGTATAATGAGCATACTCGCACCCTAAAGAGAGCAGCCCGAAAAATGGAGCGTAGCTGGAGGAAAACAAAACTAGAGGTATTTCGTATTGCTTGGCGGGAAAGTAGCATATCCTATAGAAAAGCATTAAAAACTGCTAGATCTGATTACTTTTCTTCTCTTTTAGAAGAAAACAAACATAACCCCAGGTTTTTATTCAATACAGTGGCTAAATTAACGAAAAAAAAAGCCTCAACAAGTGTTGACATTTCCCAACACCACAACAGTAATGACTTTATGAACTACTTTACTTCTAAAATCGATACTATTAGAGATAAAATTGCAACCATTCAGCTGTCAGCTACAGTATCACATCAGACAGTGCACTATAGACCCCTTGAGGAACAGTTCCACTCATTCTCTACTATAGGAGAGGAAGAATTGTATAAACTTGTTAAATCATCTAAACCAACAACATGTATGTTAGACCCTATACCATCTAAGCTCCTAAAAGAGGTGATTCCAGAAGTCATAGGTCCTCTTCTGACTATTATTAATTCCTCATTGTCATTAGGATATGTCCCCAAAACCTTCAAACTGGCTGTTATTAAGCCTCTCATAAAAAAAACACAACTTGACCCCAGAGAACTTGTTAATTATAGACCAATCTCGAATCTCCCTTTTCTGTCCAAGATACTAGAAAAGGTGGTATCCTCACAATTATATTCCTTCTTAGAGAAAAATGGTATATGTGAGGATTTCCAGTCAGGATTTAGACCGTATCATAGTACTGAGACTGCTCTCCTTAGAGTTACAAATGATCTGCTCTTATCATCTGATCGTGGGTGTATCTCTCTATTAGTTTTATTGGATCTTAGTGCTGCGTTTGACACAATTGACCACAACATTCTTTTGTATAGACTTGAACACTTTGTTGTCATCAGTGGAAGTGCATTAGCATGGTTTAAATCGTACTTATATGATCGCCATCAGTTCGTAGCAGTGAATGAAGATGTATCATATCGATCACAAGTGCAGTATGGAGTACCTCAAGGCTCAGTACTAGGGCCGCTACTCTTCACGCTTTATATGTTACCCTTGGGAGATATCATCAGGAAACATGGTGTTAGCTTTCACTGTTATGCTGATGATACTCAGCTCTATATTTCCTCGCAGCCCGGTGAAACACACCAATTTGAAAAACTAATGGAATGCATAGTCGATATAAAAAATTGGATGACGAGTAATTTCTTACTGCTAAATTCAGAAAAAAACAGAGGTGTTAATCATAGGGCCTAAAAACTCTGCTTGTAATAACCTAGAACACTGTCTAAGACTTGATGGTTGCTCTGTCAATTCTTCGTCATCAGTTAGGAACCTAGGTGTGCTACTTGATCGCAATCTTTCCTTAGAAAGCCACGTTTCTAGCATTTGTAAAACTGCATTTTTCCATCTCAAAAATATATCTAAATTACGGCCTATGCTCTCAATGTCAAATGCAGAAATGTTAATCCATGCATTTATGACTTCAAGGTTAGACTATTGTAATGCTTTATTGGGTGGTTGTTCTGCACGCTTGGTAAACAAACTACAGCTAGTCCAAAATGCAGCAGCAAGAGTTCTTACTAGAACCAGGAAGTATGACCATATTAGCCCGGTCCTGTCCACACTGCACTGGCTCCCTATCAAACATCGTATAGATTTTAAAATATTGCTTATTACTTATAAAGCCCTGAATGGTTTAGCACCTCAGTATTTGAATGAGCTCCTTTTACATTATACTCCTCTACGTCCGCTACGTTCTCAAAACTCAGGCAATTTGATAATACCTAGAATATCAAAATCAACTGCGGGCGGCAGATCCTTTTCCTATTTGGCGCCTAAACTCTGGAATAACCTACCTAACATTGTTCGGGAGGCAGACACACTCTTGCAGTTTAAATCTAGATTAAAGACCCATCTCTTTAACCTGGCATACACATAACATACTAATATGCTTTTAATATCCAAATCCGTTAAAGGATTTTTAGGCTGCATTAATTAGGGAAACCGGAACCGGAAACACTTCACATAACACCGTACTTTCTACATCATTAGAAGAATGGCATCTACGCTAATATTTGTCTGTTTTTCTCTTGCTCCGAGGTCACCGTGGCCACCAGATCCAGTCTGTTTCCAGATCAGAGGGTCACTGCAGTCACCCGGATCCAGTACGTATCCAGACCAGATGGTGGATCAGCACCTAGAAAGGACCTCTACTGCCCTGAAAGACAGCGGAGACCAGGACAACTAGAGCCCAGATACAGATCCCCTGCAAAGACCTTGTCTCAGAGGAGCACCAGGACAAGACCACAGGAAACAGATGATTCTTCTGCACAATCTGACTTTGCTGCAGCCTGGAATTGAACTACTGGTTTCGTCTGGTCAGAGGAGAACTGGCCCCCCAACTGAGCCTGGTTTCTCCCAAGGTTTTTTTCTCCATTCTGTCACCGATGGAGTTTCGGTTCCTTGCCGCTGTCGCCTCTGGCTTGCTTAGTTGGGGTCACTTCATCTACAGCGATATCATTGACTTGATTGCAAATAAATGCACAGACACTATTTAAACTGAACAGAGATGACATAACTGAATTCAATGATGAACTGCCTTTAACTATCATTTTGCATTATTGACACACTGTTTTCCAAATGAATGTTGTTCAGTGCTTTCACGCAATGTATTTTGTTTAAAGCACTATATAAATAAAGGTGATTGATTGATTGATTGAACTAACCAATCAGCTTCATCCTTTCCCGCAAGTGCCCGAGCGCTTTGGAAAAAAAGTAAAGTGAGTGACGTCAGTGAGTGTGTTGTCAAGCAAAGAGAGCGAGCGGTAGCAGTGTCTGATCCCGGCCGGTCTTGGGCACGAAACATTTTTTATTATATTTTTTGTCAAAAACAACGTGATGAATGCTCAAATCCGAGTACCAAAAGCACCAAAAGTTGGTTAAATGACCATGGTGTTGGTGTGCCTGACTGGCCAGCAAACTCACCAGACCTGAACCCCAGAGAGAATCTATGGGCTATTGTCAAGAGGAAGATGAGAAACAAGAGACCAAACAATGCAGATGAGCTGAAGACCACTGTCAAAGAAACCTTGGCTTCCAGACCATCTCAGCAGTGCCACCAACTGATCACCTCCATGCCACGCCGGATTGAGGCAGTAATTAAAGCAAAAGGAGCCCCTACCAAATATTGAGTACATGTTCAGTAATTGAACATACTTTCTAGAAGGACAACAATTTACAATTATTTATTGGTCTTATGAAGTATTCAAATTATTTGAGATAGTGAATTGGTGGGTTTTTGTTAAATGTGAGCTAAAATCATCACAATTAAAAGAACCAAAGACTTAAACTACTTCAGTCTGTGTGCATTTAATTTATTTAATACATTAGTTTCACAATTTAAGTTGAATTACTGAAATAAATTAACTTTTCCACGACATTCTAATTTATTGAGAAGCACCTGTATGAGTCAAGTTGGTTTGTATTGGTGTGGTGGCTGTGGCCAAGTGGAAAAAAAGGTTGAGAACCACGGCTTTTACATAATTTTAAACTCTGAAGATATCTATACTTGGCAGCATTAGCAGCTTGCTGAAATGTAGAGAGAGAGAGAGAGTGTGTGTGTGAGAGAGAGAGAGAGAGAGAGAGAGTCCTTTTTCACAGGGAATTTGCAATCTATCCATATCCCACTTTAAGGCACTAAAATCTCTATGGTTCTGTGACTGAATCTTACCTAGTATGATCCTAAATCGCTTATTGAAGAACATTTATGAAATAAGCTGTCTTTATATTCAAAATATCTTGCATTTAATATAATTTTGTGTGCTTGATGGACAGTTGTAAGCTTGATCTTATATTACCTCTGAACACATTTTGTTGTGCAATGAGCTTGCAACTATAATTTTTATAATGAATTTCTAGACTCTTAAAAAGTATACATTATAATAAGATGGAAAAATGTGTTGTAAATATTGTCTTTTGCTTTATTATGACCACAGCATCAGAGCCAATAGAAGTGGCAGCCCTAGGAAGACCTTTGTCTCTTGGCATGCTTTACGACTGCCGCAAAGATTCCTTCATTCCAGGTGGTGTATCTACCTAAAAAATAAGTTTTTTATTTTCACCAAATGTTGAATCAGCAATTACCAGTCCTTATGTGACAAAATTATGAAACATGCATGTTTACAATATTCATTTACAGAAGTACATCCCTCCCTCATATATATAGTAACTGTTAAAGTCATTTATTTATTTCAGGTGTTACTCTCTGGGATGAGAAATCATTGAGTGAAAACTTACACGTTAAACATCAGACCGAGACAAATCTGCATTTCAGCAGCACTGATTCTATTTCCAGTAAGTCCAGTCTCCTGGATGTAAGCGCCTCTCTGAAGGCCAGTTTCTTGGCGGGGCTTGTGGAGGTGGGAGGATCTGGCAGGTTCCTACAAGACACTAAATCCTCAAATCAACAGTCCAGAGTTACAATGTTTTACAGTGAAACCACAAGATTTGAAGGGCTCACTATGTCCCAGCTGGACCATTTCACCTACCGTGAGGTTTTTGAGAAGAAATCTGCAACTCATGTGATCACAGCGGTGCTGTACGGTGCTCAGGCATTCATGGTGTTTGATCGGACATTTTCAAAAGAGGAAACCAAGCAGGAGATTGAGGGAGAACTGAATGTCATGGTCAAGAACATCCCTTCATATTCCATTGAGGGAAATGGATCTGTAAATATGAAAGAAGATGAAAAAAATAAGGTAGAGAAAATCGCCTGCACGTTTCATGGGGATGTCCGCCTTCAGCAGAACCCCACCACATACATGGAGGCCCTTCAGACATACAAGAAGCTCCCTGATCTACTGAAGGATCCACAGAATGCAGTCCCAATAAAAGTCTGGCTCTATCCTCTTCATCTGTTGGAGAGCAAGGCAGCTCGGCTGGAGAGAGAAATCTCCACAAGTCTGATTTCAGACACTGAAAGTATAATCGAGGAGCTGGAAGAGGCAGAGAGGACATACAATGACCTGTTCAAACACACACTGGTGAATGCTTTCAGTGACATCAAAGAGAGGATGCAGTTATTTCAGAGCTTAGTTAGCAGATACAAGACAATGCTCATAGAAGCTGTCGGAAAGGTTTTGCCTGCTATTCGAGGAGGAGAGATGGAGGACAAATCTCTGGAAGACATCCTGAAGAACCACAGGAGCTCTCCATTCAGTGCTGACAAACTGAACCAGTGGTTACATGATGCAAAGTCTGAACTTTATCTCTTGAGTTCTATCACCAAGTCACTGGAAGGGGTTCAAATTAAAGACTCTGAAGTCGATATTATGATCCAGTTCTTTAATCCTGATGTTAATGCAGTGGTGTGCTTGACTTTGACATCTTTGAAGTATGAAGACAAATATCTTTCAACCCTGAAGAAGTTCCTGCAATCTGACATGGTTAACGATAAGAACGTCTCTTTTTTTTCTGTGGAGTCTTTCAGAAAGTGGTTCAGTGATCACAATGTCTTCATAAATATGATAGAGAACTCGTCTCAATTCAGGAGGATGGCAGAGGCCAATAAAAATGAAAAGAGAATTCGCTTCTTCATTTCTGCCATATCCAATCCCAACATTGCAGGCTCCTCCATTTATCTGTATGAAAAGGGGAAATTGACAGACACACAGTACAAGCCCATGTCCAAGCCGCCTCCACCAATAGTGAGGACTGTCCAGGCCCAAGCTGTGTCCCTTACACTGCAGACGTCTTCATCTAGAGAGAGAGCGCAGTACAGAGTGGAATACAAGCAGGTGAAACCACAGTCCGGAGCTGAGGAACCATGGTCTTCTAAAGCCACATATGATGAAGACATTACTCTGACTGGATTGGAGCTTGGCAAACATTACCTGATCCGATACAGGATTGTTGGGGAAGTGGGAGTGAGTGAAGCCAGTGATTCTGTAAGCACTATTCTTAGTGCTGACCCTTCCAGTAAGTGCCATCTACACATTTTTATGAATAATTAACTGATGTGACTCCTAAACCATCTAGTTCACACAGCAGCTTACCCAGCTGGCACAGTATGACAATGTAATGTCAGGAAGATGATGGACTCAAACATCTCTTATGTCAGTCGGATGTCAAATTTTCTTTAAAAAAAAAAAAAAAGTTTTAATATATCTAAACCAGCTATTTGTTTGACGTCAAAGTTCATCAGACAGGTGTCAAATTTTATTTGGAATAAACCCCACAGTGGGAAAAAAAGAAAGAAAAAAATCACAAATATAAAAAAATGGTAAAATGCAAGGCAGACTAGTGTGCCAAACATTTAAAATGAAAGGAAATAATAAAGACCTTTAACTAAAGTAGAGTGTTGTTTTAAAAAGAGATCTAGAACAACAGAAACTACAGCTGAATTCAGCCACATCCTTAGATGAAATCAAATCAAAAGCTTTTAATTAATTAGGGCTGCAACTAATGATTATGTTGGTAATTTTTGATTATAAATATTTTTTGATAATTTAATAATTCCTGTCGTGCAGGTTGAGTCATGGCCTAGTGGTTAGGGAGTTTAATTACTTACCCTAAGGTTATGGGTTCTAGTCTTGGGCTGACAATACCATGAATGCAATCAATTTATCAGATAAAAAAAAAAAAAAAGAAAAAAAAAATTATATTTTCTTTTTTTTTTTTTTTTTTTTACAAAAAAACACTATTCCACATTCTGCCCTATGTCCTTCAAACAAATGTGATACATGAATGCTGTGAAAAGAAAATAGCTTAATAATGTTTCTAAAGAGCTGATGCATATTGGAGATCTAACCAATGCAGAAAGCTAAACAGTTATTTTGATAATTACCAATACTGTTAGATAAGAGCAGCTGTGGCACAAACCTTACAAAACTGGTTAAAAAACCTTACATAAATTAGTTTGAATAAGTTTGTTAAACATTGTAGGCTATAAATTGAATATAGTTTAAATCTCTAGATCAAAATTAAAACAATAATGATAATAAAGACAAATAAAATCACAGTAATGCACTGCAGGTACACTTTGATCACAGTCAGTCTCCTCTTACTGTCATTTCTTTATCCTGAAAAAGCGTCTCATATTTTTATTCAGACATCACACGCTGCTGTCTCTTCACAGTTCCAACTCTCATGAATTACTTACACTGCATAATGACACTTAAACATAAATATAAATTAAAAAAAAAAAAAAAAAAAAAAAAAAGATATTTCAGCACAGTGATTGCTTTTGCACTGAATATTGTCTCCCTCCCCCCTCTTAGTTGATGCAGCCCTACTCCTCTACTAACCAGGGGCGCGTTTCCAAAAGCATTGTTGGCCTTCTATGTTCATTATTTCCATTAATTTCTATTGGTAATGACAGAACTTGCAACCATATTTGCTTTTGGGAAACCCACCCCAGACTGACTGTATTTCTGTCATGTTTATATAAGCTCACATTGAGATCTAACAGAGGTTTAGATGATGATGTTTTATTGAGAATAATAGTTTGGTTTGGTGTCACCATTCAGTCAGTAGTTTTAGTCTTTAGTGGGGCTTTTGGCTTTTTAACATTTGTTTCCCTCTGGTCGCTGTAGCTGAGTGTTTATTAAACAAATTAGTTATGGAAAAAAGCCAAAAGAAAACATGGCTAAGTGTTGTTGGCTATGTTTAGATAAAAACATAATTATCATGTAATGACCTGAACCACTGGTCTTATTCAAATTCTGATCTCTGGTTAAGTTATTTTTGTACAGTATTATTGATTATAATAGCCCTGTGATTCTGAAGCATGAGCTCTAACTGTGTTAATGTAACCTGAATGATTTTAAATTGTTACTTTGCAGATAGTAATCTCAACAATGTTGATAATCAACATAAATCCTAATGTTTAGTCCTTGCTGGGAATCACAAGTCAAAACTCATCCATGTCTCCCAGCATGCATTGCGGTGTGAATAAATTATGCAGCTGAATTACCTTAGTGTTTTTTGCCTTTTTTAATTATTACTATTTTCTTTTATTTTTGCTGTAACTTTTTAGTATCTTGTTTTGTGCTTTTCAGAGTTGATCTGTTGTTGTCACCATTGTTGAGATTTGTATGCCTATTCTTGATGTCTGTAGAATAGCTTTTAAAAATCTCTGATTATAATAACACTGTTTGATATCATGCTGTAGAAACAAAGTGCTACTATAAATAAAGGAGCACATCACCGATATTATCAGATATTAAACATCATATAATCAATCAGATCACTTGTCATCATCAATCCATAACTTTATTCACCTGATTACATTCTCTCTTGACTTTTACCATCACAAATGTGTTCTATATAAACACTGTAACAGCAGCCAGAAAAATAAAAATAACGTAAAAAAAAGTAAAGGGTTAGGAGCCCAACTAAAGGAACAATATTTGCCATAATGGCAACTTCAAACAAAACATTTTCAATAAAATAACATAACCTCTGTAATTCTCAATAAGAGCTTCATCTGACAGAAATAAAGTCAGTCTGGTCAGTAATGAGTGAAGATGTCTAATCAGATCTTTTATCTTCAGTTGATTTCATCTGAGGTTGTGTCTGGAAGTCACCACTTAAGTATCCAAATATTAAACAAGATGCCTTCAGAAAACAACAAACCGTGCTAATATACACTTATGATGTGATGTAGTACCACTGAAAAATTTAAATCTTTATGTTATATAAAAATTACGTTATGTAAAACTTTATATAAAATGTAACCTTTATCTCCATACAAACATCCCAGATGGCCAAACTGTGATTCATCTTTTTTACATCATTTAAATATTTGTATCTGGAATGCAGTGAGCACAAAGACTAATCCTCATAAATGGCCGTTGAGATTGTGTTCTGAAGTGAAACGAGTAAAGGCTTGGACTTGGAAACAGCTTTCCTTACGTCATGACTTAAGCGAATTGGACAGAAACCCGATATTGCACAAATGGTCAATTACACTTCCCTACCAAGCTAACTTGCTGCAACGGTCACTTCTCATTGTTTCAAATTGTGTCTTTTTGTTAGATGTGGTTCGTTTTGCTGGGTTTTTCAGCACCCTGAAAGCGATGAGCTGGTCTGACAGCAGGCAGTTTTGCAGAGATCATGGTGGTGATCTGGTCATTATCAAAAGTACACAGAAACAGGTGAGTTTCTACAAGTAATCCTTATGAACATTATATATAATTTTGTTTCCCAGTATGCTGCAATGCATGCTGGGAACCATGGAACCGTTTTATACTATTCATACACCAATTCTGGATGTGTCCAAAAATGGTAGTAGTGCAAAATTTTCTACAGTAGCTGGTTGCTATAGTTTGTTTCTTGTATTTAAGCCCTGCTCTTCCCTCGTTCATTTGTCTGTTACTGTTGATTTGCATGTGGCTCTGTCTGTTATTCCAGGTATTTATAGCGGACTCCTGAGTATTTTTTTATATATTAACTAAAATGACATTTCAGACATACAAACTATCTGGAATTTTAATGAATACAAATAAAGGCACAGTCTATCTGTCATGCTTCACTGGAGGAAAGAGACACAGGCGAATACTTCCATAGAGTTTAATTCCACCAACAAAGAGATACAAACTGGGGCCTGTACCATGATGGTAGCTGAACAAATTCAGAGTTACAGGATTAGTTTTGAGTTGACAAATCCGGCTTTGTTGGTACCATGATGCTGTTCATCAACGTTCTTTGTCAACTCAGGCTTTGATCCTGAGTTTGTGGAGCACGTGCACATGAATCTGTGACATTACTGATCAACAGCTAATCACGAGCCTTGGACCACAAAGCAAGTTTGATTTACTTCTCGCGAGAGACCCAGTGAGATTCAAAACTAAAGGTTAAATAAAGGTTAAGAGATTGAAGAATGAAAAATGTAAACGTCATATGAAAAATTCAGGACATATATAAATTAAAAAAATAAATAAATAAAAACCTTGCTCTATCAGTGCAGTGACAAGTGGAACTTGTTAAGGTAGTTTATACATTCGAAAATATATAAAAGTAATTAGTGACATTTGCCAAGTATGGTAACCCATACTCGGAACTGGTGCTCTGCATTTAACCCATCCAAGTGCACACACAGCAGTGAGAAGTCAACACACCAGGAACACACACAAACAGTGAACGCCGACACGGATCAGTGTGCAGCTATATATCCAGTGCCCTGGGAGCCACTGAGGGTTCAGTGCCTTGCTCAAGGGCACTTCATTTGCTCACACAGCACTTTTTTTTTTTTTTTTTTTAGCATTAGTGACCTTTAATTTGGAGCAAGATAAACTGGAGTGACTTTGTGTCAGACAAATGTCTGATTGGTTCAGTTTCAGTTTGAGATCTCTAACCCAGAACATGTCTGCCCCAGAGCAGGTTATCCATGGAGTGTAAGTTACTATGGCTGCTGCTAAAAGCCAAGCCACTTACGTGGTACCTAAAACCCAGGATTGGTGCAAACTAACCTGAAACTTACCTGGCTAGCCAGCAAAATCTAGCTTCATGGTACAGGCCCCTGATGAAGGATGTTTAACAGCAGATGGGAAACACAAGGTTTAAATGCACAGAAATTATTGGGGTACACCTGGACTCTAATTAGAAACAATAAGAGAGCATAAACAGGAAGATAACCAAATCAGGGCAAGGAAGACACATGAGGAAACAAAAAACAAAACACGGAACTGTCTGGGAACGGAGTCTGACGCTATCATAATCCCAATATATATTTTTTTATGACTTTGTATCAATAACTTACAACTTTGAGTAAATCATGCTGGAGAAATATAAGGCAATCGGTTTGAAGGGCTCCAGTTTTCTAACTAAACACAACTGATTAAATTTACAGTAACAGTAAATATATTTTCACATATTTTTCCAATATATGAAAAGCTGCAATTTCGCAAGTATTATTCAATATACTGTAATATAATAATACCATATATTAAGATTTGTTTCATATTTTCTCAGCATATTTAAACTATTTAATATATAGATCATACATGTATAGGAGCATTACATTTCCATAAGCGAAGTGTCTGTTAATGAATGAGAGGAATCACGTGTATTCATTGTTTGTATTCCCACACAGAGGCTCCTATATACATTAGCCAAAGAGATGGATGTGTCTTTCTGGATTGGTTTGTCTGACTTAGAGAATAAAGGTCACATGAAATGGGTGGATAATTCACCTCTGAATGAAGCGTAAGTGCTGAAACACTCACAGATATTTACTGAGGATATATTTGTTTCAGTCTATTTTATTCACATTTCACAAACTTTAGAACACAGCTGAAGACACAAATTATTTTACAACAAAACTCTTTTGTTCTTTCACTTCCACTCTTGCTTCTGTACTGCTTTAGTTTACTCTGCTGAATAACTGAAAATCTAATGCATGTTTTTCAGGTTTTGGCGTAGAGGTGAGCCGAATGACCTGAATGGAAATGAGGACTGCGTTGTATTGAATCCTAGACCCATCATGAGCAACTGGAACGATATGCCATGCTTTGAGTCTAGTCACTTTATTTGCGAATAAAAGGGTTCCTCTCATATTGTAATGCATATGCCTGTATTATTTTATGGCATAAAACCAGACAAATCATTATTAAGATTCCTGTCTATTAAAACCCTGTCAGCTCATTTCAACATATATAAACTGCTTTTTTGATTGTTTCATTTTATAAAGTTCTGTATATTCTTATATCCTGGATATTCGGATCAAAGAATGATGTAAAACATTTTCTTATCTCTATAATAAACTCACATCATCCTGACTCTGATGTGTTCTCGTCTTGCTGCACCATGCTAATATGATCTTATTATATCTGCTTCATTCATCTGACAATCACAGTAAAGTACAGAAGACTAAGACCAGTGTATATCAGTCAAACTGTGGTGAGGAGTTCATACCTTCCTCCATAAGGTACTCCTGATGTGTTTATAAACAGTTTATATGCTCTTCTGGTTATGCATATTTATTGATTTTAGATCCAAAACTCTCAGAACTGATTGGATACAAAAATAACAGATTTTTCATAAGGTCTCCTACAGTACTTCAGTTTACCATTCATGTAGGTGGTTTTACCTCTTTTCAAGGCCAAATGTCTCAACTGTAAATGTTGAAATGTGTCAGAATGCAAGATGTGAAATACAAAGGAGGATGGACATCTATATGCTGTTGTGCAAGTACACAGTAATTGTAAAGCAATTTGCTGTACACTTCTTTTTACAGCAAGAATAAAAAACTGGTGGTTTTGCATTACTAAAACAAAGGAATATTCAAATGAATTAGAATAAAAAACAACAACAACAAAAAAACAATATTGGCTGAACCACTTCATATGGATCAACCAACATAGATCCACTCTATCAATGATTGCATCTTTTATAAATTTACCAAATAAGAAATGCACTTCATTTTTAAAATGATAACCTTATGACATAATTTTAATGTAGCTGTTCATTCACCCATTTCAAAATCACATTTCGCCCTACCTCACACTTTAAGAAACTAAAGGATTAGTCTTCATTTGCTCAACCACAAGTTGTTTCAAACCTTTATGACTGTCTTTCTTCTGTTGAACACAAAAGAAGATATTTTGAAGAATGTTGGTAACCACACAGTTGGTGGTAGCCATTGACTAGGGGTGCTCCAAATCAGCATTTTTGAGACCGATCATCGATCACAGACAGCAGTATCTCACCTAAATGTTTGATTATGCACTGCATTTTATGTTTTTACAATTGTGCAACTGTTGCTCAAAAGCTTTTCCATGAGCTGTATGTGAGACGGCCTTTTACACCATGTTCACACATACTCTGTTTGCAGTGTGCATGCAGTCCATGTGCGGTACGCAAGCAGTGCAGAACCAGCACTGCTTCTTTCACACAGGAATCTTCAACTGATCCACGGTTGTTTACCACAAACATTTACACATTATTTGATTTCAAATCCAAACTGTCACGGTGCAGGGTGCCGTCTCAGCTTCCCCTGTGGTCTGTGTTGTCCTGTCTGTTCAGTAGCTCGTGGTCTGGGCAATCAGCGCTAATCATGGCGGGGTTGTGCAGATCACGAGCTGATTCTCCCCACCTGTCGCTCATTCCCCCACTCCCTTTATATGTCTCTGCTTTTCTGTCTGTGGTCGTGAATAGATTGTTTTGTCTTTGCCCATGTTTTGCACTGTTTCTCAGTATCAGTCTCACCTTCTGTTCTTGTGCCAAAGGATTCGTAATTCGGAGATCCGGCAGCACGAGTGGTCCGCAGTGTGCCGGCCAGCTCGGAGATCTGTGTGCGCCAGAGCTTTTCGTTATTGTTTATGTTATTTAGTGTTTTGTGGCGAGAATAAAGATTCTCTTTTTCTAACTCTGCATCTGAGTCCTCTGTCCAGTACGCACCTCGTGACAGAATCTACTCACCAAGGATGGATTCAGCAGAGGAAACGGAGTTGCGTCGAGCTCTTCAGCAGCAGGGCTCTCTTCTGGGTCGACAGCAGGAGGAAATTGCAGCTTCTCGTCACGCCTACTCGGAGATCGCTCTCCAGCTCAACCGGCTAGCCGAACGGCTTGACCAGCTGCAGGCCAGCCCCTCAGCTGCCCCGTCTGTTCCGGATGCCCCGTCTGTCCCACCTGCTCCTCGCCACGCAGAACCGCGACTCAATCCACCTGCTCCATACTCGGGTGAGCCCGACTCATGTCGATCATTTCTGTCCCAGTGTTCACTGACTTTCACTCTCCAGCCTTCCTGTTTCCCCACGGAGCAATCCCGGGTGGTGTTCGTCATCACTCTCCTGGTTGGTCAAGCGAGAGAATGGGGAACGACTATGTGGGACAGCAAACATGACTGTTGTGCATCATTTGAGGCATTCTCGAGGGAGCTGCGCAAGGTGTTTGACCGCTCGGCACGCGGTATTGAGGCAGCACGAGCATTGTCGCTGCTTCAGCAGAGAGAGCAGTCGGTGTCCGGTTACTCTATTCAGTTCCGCACGCTCGCCGCGTCCTGCGGCTGGAATGAGAAGGCTCTCTGGGATCACTTCCTCCACGGCCTGGCTGAGCACGTGAAGGACGAGATCTATTCACTAGAGCTGCCCCCTGGCTTGGATGGGCTTATCGATCTCGCCATTCGGGTCGATGACCGGATTACTCTCCGTTCTCGGCACCGTAGAGAGGGGATTCCCCATGAACACGTCACTGGGGTTCCGTATGCTGCAGCTTGTGACACGATGCCTCAACGCCGCATCCTCCCGGAGGAGGAGCCCATGCAGATTGGGAGAGCACGGCTGACAATAGGAGAGCGACGCCGTCGCCTGGATAATCAGCTCTGTCTGTACTGTGGTGAGGCGGGTCACGTGGTAGCGGCGTGCCCTGTAGCAGGGCGATGCTTTTCACGCAAGGGAGAGCGCATGGTGAGCGTCACTACAACTCGACTGCCACCTTGTGGCCGTTCAGAGTTCCAAGCTTCAGTACAGTTTGGGGGAGCTGTTTTCCAGGTTTCAGCATTGATTGACTCTGGAGCGGAGGGTGACTTCATGGATTCCAGACTGGCAGCTCGTCTGGGGATTTCGGCTGTTGCACTGGCCGAACCTATTTCTGCCAGAACACTTTGTGGCACCCATTTCATTAATATCACTCACACCACTCAGTTTGTCACATTAACTTTGCCGGGTAATCATGCTGAGGAGATTAGATTTCACCTCATTCACTCGCCCACCGCTCCAGTGGTGTTGGGTCACACCTGGTTGGTTAAACATAACCCTCATATTGATTGGGCCCGTAGTTCTATTTTGGCTTGGAGCCCTTTTTGTTTAGCTCAGTGTTTGGGTGCTGCTTTTCCCCCTGTCTTGTCTCATTCTGTGTTGCAGGAGGAGCTGACTAACTTGGTGGATATACCGGAGGCTTACCATGATTTGAGAGCGGTTTTCAGTAGGTCCCAAGCTTCATCTCTGCCTCCACACCGCCTTTACGACTGTGCGATTGACCTGCTTCCTGGCACTTCTCCACCTAGGGGGCGCCTTTACTCTCTGTCGGGTCCGGAGCGGGAGGCCATGGAGAGGTATATACATGATTCTCTGGTAGCAGGTATTATTCGTCCCTCATCCTCTCCAGCCGGGGCGGGGTTCTTCTTCGTGGAGAAGAAGGATGGTTCGCTGCGCCCCTGTATTGACTATCGGGGGTTGAATGACATCACGGTAAAGAATCATTATCCTTTGCCGTTGATGTCATCGGCCTTCGAGCTCCTTCAGGGGGCAACCATCTTTACTAAGTTGGACCTACGCAGTGCTTATCACTTGGTTCGGATTAGGGAGGGGGACGAATGGAAGACCGCCTTTAACACCCATACCGGGCACTTTGAGTACTTAGTTATGCCGTTTGGGCTTTCCAACTCCCCGGTGGTCTTTCAGGCACTCGTCAACGACGTGCTCCGAGACATGGTCGATCGGTTTGTTTTTGTTTATATCGACGACATCCTTATTTTTCCCAGAATGAGCGCGATCATGTCCAGCACGTCAGACGAGTGCTCCAGCGGCTGCTGGAGAATCGTTTATTCGTTAAGTTGGAGAAGTGTGAGTTTCACGCACAGTCGGTTCCGTTCCTGGGTTTTATTCTCTCGCCTGAAGGTATCCGAATGGATCTCGCCAAGGTAAAGGCAGTTGCTGATTGGCCCACCCCAGATTGTCGTAGAGCGGTCCAGCGCTTTCTGGGGTTTGCCTATTTTTACAGGCCATTCATTCGGAATTTTAGCCAAATCGCCCTTCCTCTGACTGATCTCACCTCCACAAAGAGACGATTCTGTTGGTCGTCGCAGGCCCAAGCTGCGTTTGAGAACCTTAAGTGTCGATTTGTTTCGGCCCCCATTTTAACGACCCCTGACCCATCTCGTAAGTTCATTGTGGAGGTGGATGCGTCGGAGGTAGGGTGGGGGCAGTTTTGTCTCAAAGATCAACTTCGGATGAGAAAATACATCCCTGCGCCTTTTTATCTCATCGTTTAACCCCCGCGGAACGGAACTATGACATTGGGAATAGGGAGTTACTAGCTGTCAAGCTGGCCCTGGAGGAGTGGCGTCACTGGTTAGAGGGAGTGCGTTTTCCGTTTATCGTTTGGACTGATCATAAGAATCTTGAGTACATTCGCACCGCCAGGAGAATAAATTCTAGGCAGGCTCGCTGGGCATTATTTTTCGGACGTTTCAGGTTTACCATTTCTTATCGCCCAGGCTCTAAGAATGGTAAACCTGACGCGCTTTCGCAGGTTTTTGAGGCTGAGGCTAGTCCCACCCTCCCGGTGGCCATTTTGCATCCCGAACGGGTTGTGGCTGCGGTCACCTGGGGGGTGGAGTCCAAGGTCCGCGCGGCACAACACCATGCTTCTGTTCCTACTGGATGCCCAGAGGGTCTGCTCTTTGTAACTGAGTCAGTCCGAACTAGCGTACTTCAGTGGGGCCACTCTTCCAGTCTAGCTTGCCACCCTGGAGTGACTCGTACTTGTAGGTTAATCAAGCAGTGGTTTTGGTGGCCGTCCGATGCTCGATGGTTTGTGTCGGCCTGTCCGATTTGCGCTTCGGGTAAGGGATCCAATCGACCCCCTGCAGGGCTACTTCAGCCGTTGTCGGTCCCTTCGCGGCCCTGGTCACACATAGCGATGGACTTTGTGACTGGCTTGCCTCCATCTAGGGGCAAGACGGTGGTTCTCACTGTGGTGGACAGGTTCTCAAAGGCGGTCCATTTTATTCCCCTCCCCAAATTGCCGTCAGTGAGGGAGACAGTGACTACGGTCTTAGATCACGTTTTCCGTATTCATGGCCTCCCGGTGAACGTGGTTTCTGACAGAGGTCCCCAGTTTGTGTCTAGGTTTTGGACAGAGTTCTGTCGACAGCTGGGGGCGACCGCGAGCCTATCTTCCGGTTATCACCCGCAGACTAATGGTCAGGCCGAGCGTGCAAACCAAGATTTGGAGAGAGTCCTGCGCTGTGTGGCGTCTGCTGAACCGTTATCTTGGAGTTCCAGGTTGACCATGGTAGAGTATGCACATAACTCCCTCCGGGTCTCATCTACGGGTTTGTCTCCCTTCCAGTGCTGTTTAGGCTACCAGCCACCTCTATTCCCCTCTCAAGAATCCGATGCCGTTGTTCCCTCCGCGCATGCGTTTATTCAGAGATGCCTCCGTACTTGGAGGATCGCCAGAGAAGCCCTCACTCGGACTGGCGAGAGGAACAAGGCATCGGCGGACCGTCACCGTACTAAGCCCCCACTTTACGTGTGTGGTCAGAGAGTCTGGTTGTCTACTAAGGACATTAACTTCAGACTGCCCTCACGTAAACTGGGACCCAAATTTGTTGGACCGTTTATCATAGCCCAGGTGCTTAGTCCGGTGTCAGTTCGGCTCAAATTACCCCCTCAGTTTAGAAGGATCCACCCGGTTTTCCACGTTTCTAAGATTAAACCCACCTTTCGCTCCCCCCTTCAGCCCCTGACCTCTGCCCCTCCGCCTCCTAGGCTCATCGAGGGGTCGCCTGCCTATACTGTATGGCGGCTCATTGATGTTCGGCGTAGGGGTAGAGGTCATCAATATCTGGTAGACTGGGAGGGTTATGGTCCGGAGGAGAGATGCTGGGTTCCGGCTCGTGATATTCTGGATCGCGCTCTCATTGATCAGGAGGCGTCCCTGAGGTGGGGGGTACTGTCACGGTGCAGGGTGCCGTCTCAGCTTCCCCTGTGGTCTGTGTTGTCCTGTCTGTTCAGTAGCTCGTGGTCTGGGCAATCAGCGCTAATCATGGCGGGGTTGTGCAGATCACGAGCTGATTCTCCCCACCTGTCGCTCATTCCCCCACTCCCTTTATATGTCTCTGCTTTTCTGTCTGTGGTCGTGAGTAGATTGTTTTGTCTTTGCCCATGTTTTGCACTGTTTCTCAGTATCAGTCTCACCTCCTGTTCTTGTGCCAAAGGATTCGTAATTCGGAGATCCGGCAGCGCGAGTGGTCCGCAGTGTGCCGGCCAGCTCGGAGATCTGTGTGCGCCAGAGCTTTTCGTTATTGTTTATGTTATTTAGTGTTTTGTGGCGAGAATAAAGATTCTCTTTTTCTAACTCTGCATCTGAGTCCTCTGTCCAGTACGCACCTCGTGACACAAACATTGTTACCTAAGATGCTTTTTCAGCATGGTGATTCTTTTTTTTTTCTTTTTTTTACACAGTGCAGTAGCTAATACAATCTTTCATAGGCATGTTTAAATGCAATAAATATAAGAAACACATTATTCAATGGTTTTTACTTTTACATTTACTTCCAGATTGATATTAAGTTGCTCAAGAAAGTGGCAAAACATTTAAACTACTTCTTACATTATCACAAACATTCTAAATTAAAACTTAACATTGACAGAAACAGTCAGCTCTACTGCCTTTTCTTTTGCACTTAAATCTTTATTAAAAGCAATTCTGTGTTTAATAAAGAACTTTGTTTTCCTACCTCCATGAGTGCCATCTATTATTTCTTTATCTAAAAGTCAAGTCAAGTCACCTTTATTTATATAGTGCTTTAAACAAAATACATTGCGTCAAAGCAACTGAGCAACATTCATTAGGAAAACAGTGTGTCAATAATGTAAAATGATAGTTAAAGGCAGTTCATCAATGAATTCAGTGATGTCATCTCTGTTCAGTTAAATAGTGTCTGTGCATTTATTTGCAATCAAGTCAATGATATCGCTGTAGATGAAGTGACCCCAACTAAGCAAGCCAGAGGCGACAGCGGCAAGGAACCGAAACTCCATCGGTGACAGAATGGAGAAAAAAACCTTGGGAGAAACCAGGCTCAGTTGAGGGGCCAGTTCTCCTCTGACCAGATGAAACCAGTAGTTCAATTCCAGACTGCAGCAAAGTCAGATTGTGCAGAAGAATCATCTGTTTCCTGTGGTCTTGTCCTGGTGCTCCTCTGAGACAAGGTCTTTACAGGGGATCTGTATCTGGGGCTGTAGTTGTCCTGGTCTCCGCTGTCTTTCAGGACTGTAGAGGTCCTTTCTAGGTGCTGATCCACCATCTGGTCTGGATACGTACTGGATCCGGGTGACTGCAGTGACCCTCTGATCTGGATACAGACTGGATCTGGTGGCCACGGTGACCTCGGAACAAGAGAGAAACAGACTAATATTAGCGTAGATGCCATTCTTCTAATGATGTAGCAAGTATATAGGGTGTTATGGGAAGTGTTCCTGGTTCCGGTTTACCTAATTAATGCAGCCTAAAAATCCTTTAACAGATTTGGATATTAAAAGCATAAAAGCCATAGCTTATGTTGACTGTGAAACACAGTAGATTTTAATTATTTGCATATATGGTATAATCACTACATTTCTGTGTCAATACATGTTCATTTTCAATCCATGTGATTTTGGCTCACATTTAACAAAAACCCACCAATTCATCTTAACAAATTAGAATATGATGACATGCCTGTATCCAAGAAGACATTTTATGAAGAAAATATGAAAAGCATTGTATTTTAACGTTTAAAAGCAAGTTCATTTTGAATACAGTTTGTTAAAGTTTTACCTGAAGAAATCCTTATGTCTCTTTTGCTGTGTCTGAAATCACTCACTCGTTCACTAATCCCTATATAGTGTATGACAGTTGAGTGCACTGTATCAGAAAGGAGTGAATGAAATGAAGTGAGAAAGAACAGACGCTGACGTAAACGCAGACATCTCTGTCACATATATGTACTTTATCTTACATGTACCTTATTTGTTTCTGAACAGACAGCAGATCTATGTGATTTTCTGTGATTCATTTCTGAAACCATCGTTCAGAAAGTGAGACTAAAGTTCAGATTGTTGGAGTTTAGACAGTGAACATGGCTTAACTAACAGTATTGGCAGAAGAGCTTTCTTGTCCTGTTTGCTGTGAGATCTTCAAGACTCCTGTGTCTTCATCAGTTCTGGAGAACCAAAGGAACTCAGGAGTGTCCCGTCTGCAGGAGAAGATCCTCAAAAGATGATCCTCCAGTTAATCTAGTGTTAAAAAACCTGTGCGAGTTGCTCCTGAAGGAAAGAAATGAGGTTAGTTCATCAGGATCTTAGGAGATCTGCAGTTTACACAGTGAGAAACTCAAACTCTTCTGTCTGGAGGACAAACAGCCGGTGTGTTTAGTGTGTATTAACTCACAGAAATTAGTGGGAATTAGTAACTATGGGGGCAAATACTTTTTCACACAGGCCCAGTTGGTATAGAATGTGATTTGATTTCAGTCTCAAGCTGAGCACACAGAGCGTCAGATTAAACAGCAGTTTGAGACGCTTCATCAGTTTCTCAGAGATGAAGAAGAAGCTACAATCACTGCACTGAGAGAGGAAGAGGAGCAGAAGAAGAAGATGATGAAGGAGAAGCTGGAGGAGATCAACACACACATCTCAGCTCTTTCACACTCAATCAGAGACATGGAGGAGATGATGAACGCCAGTGACGTCTGCTTTCTGAAGGTCTGATTTCAGATCATCCATTTGATTGATTGATTGATTGATTGATTGATTGATTGATTGATTGACCTGTTGATGATCAATGGTGTGTTTGTTCTGCAGAAGTTTCCAGTCTCGATGGAAAGGTGAGTGATCTTCTCTCTCTCTGCTTCTGATCCAAAGTGACTTCAGTTCTGATCCTGAATGTTCTTCCAGAGTCCAGATCTCATCACAGCCGGATCCACAGACTCCTTCTGGAGCTCTGATTCATGTGCCACGATACTTGGGAAACCTGCTCTTCAGAGTCTGGAAGAAGATGCAGGACATCGTCCAGAACAGTGAGTCTGACTGCAGAAGATCTGAGCTCTCTCTCTCACACACACACACACACACACACACACAAACACACACAAACACACACACACACACACATACTGGAAACGATGCAATATTGACAGACTTCAACTTTATCAAGTCAATATTGTCTTTATCGAGTCAATAACCAGATCATCTGCTGCACCAAAACCAACCGCTTACTTTCAGAAATAATCAATCCCAAAACTGATTGTGCTTGACTTTCATTGCTTCAAATTTAGCATGTATAATTATGAATAATAAACAATTATACATATAATTGCATTTCAGTTATAGTCATTTTAAACCTTCATGTTAATTTATTTCATTAATTTGCCAAGGGAACTATTCTAATTTACATTTAATTTTAACTGTTTGATTTTATCTAATAATTATTATTTATATTATTTAAACTTTATTTTAATTAATGAAAAAATATTAATAGTTTTAGTCATGGTTAACAATACCAACATGATTATTATTATTATTATTTTTTTACTGTATTATTGTGGAATAAAACCTACTGTTTATTTATTATTTCAATAATTAGGCAGCATTCAGTTACAAGAGAAACACTGAGGGAAATGAAATGGATATGAACATTATTTCTTCTGCATTGTTATATTGATAATCTCGTTTGAATATGAAAGCACTGTGTAAAGTTGTGTTCAAAGGTAAGATTTAGTATTTAAAGCAGTTTCTCACTATAATTAATATAAATGAGAGTGTAAATGAGATGAAACTCTTCTCATTATGTGTTTCTGGCAGTATCTTTCAGTCTTGATAAATCACACACAGAGAGACTGACAGCAATCAGAGGAAATATATGACATCATAACTCATGATCATCTGTCGGTGGTTCAACTCTTGATCATTATATGAACATCAGGATAAAAGCATCTGTTGATTGTGTCTCATCAGCTCCTGTGATTCTGGATCCAAACACGGCTCATCCAGATCTCGTCGTGTCTGATGATCGGACCAGTGTGAAATACAGCGGGAACAAACAACCTCTTCCTGATAACCCAGAGAGGTTTGACATCTATGACTGTGTCCTGGCTTCAGAGGGGTTTAACTCGGGAACACACTGCTGGGACGTGGAGGTTAAAGAGAGCTCATGCTGGAGTCTCGGAGTCACTACAGCATCAAACCGGAGGAAGGGACGTGATTTCTATAACAATGATGTCTGGAGTGTGCGATATGGACAGTTTGAGCAGGATCTTGAGCGTGTGAGAGTGTATCTGGACTATGACAGAGGAATGGTGTCATTCTCTGATCCTCTAACTAACACACATCTACACACATTCACTAACACCTTCACTCACACACTCTTCTGCAGTTATAACTCTCTGAGGATCTTAGCTTCATTACTCCTGCAGATCTTTCATCATGTTTCATCATTTCATCTAATGAGTATCAGACTGTTGATCTGAATATATGTGTATGATTGATAGTTAGCTGAACTCTGATCACCGATGGATATTAATCACACTCATTAAATCTCTATAAGGTTCATATTATCTGAAGGTAATATAAACTAATATAATAATATCAAGAAGAAAAAGTAATGGAAGTTATTATTATATTTTAAACAAGTTTTTTATTGTACTAAAAATAAATAAATAAAATAATCATTGTTTATCTTACCTGACCAACTGGAGATGATTTTAAGATCCATATTTTTTAGGCTGATTGACATTATTTCAGAAAAATGTGTCTCTTTACTAATTTATCATAAAGATGTATGTAATAATATCATGTTGTTGCTTTTTTTCAGTTTATGTCATTTACACAGAAATTATAATCTCTTTATTGAATTAAATGTTTAAAAACAGCTGCACAGTAATGAACAGGAAATTGCTCATATTTAGGGCCCGAGCACCGAGGTGCGAGGACCCTCTTGTATCTGCTTTGTTTTTAGGGCCCGAGCACCGATGGTGTGAGGACCCTATTGTATCTGCTTTGTTTATTAGGGCCCGAGCACCGATGGTGTGAGGACCCTCTTGGAATTGCTCTGTTTATTATTATTATTAGGGCTCAAGCCCGAAGGGGCGAAGAGCCCTATTGTTCCCCTAAGGATTATTCTTTTTCTTATTATTATTAGGGCCCGAGCACCGATGGTGTGAGGACCCTATTGGAATTGCTCCGTTTATTATTATTAGGGCCCGAGCACCAAAGGTGTGAGGACCCTATTGTATCTGCTTCGTTTATTAGGGCCCGAGCACCGATGGTGTGAGGACCCTCTTGTATCTGCTTTGTTTATTATTAGGGCCCGAGCACCGAAGGTGTGAGGACCCTATTGTATCTGCTTCGTTTATTATTATTAGGGCTCAAGCCCAAAGGGCGAGAGGCCTATTGTTTTCCTTAGGATTATTTTTTATTATTATTATTATTATTATTATTATTATTATTTTTTTTTTTTTTTCCAACGTCTCGGGGGCTTTTGGGGCCCTTAACGTGCTTAAAAAGTCTTGAAAATTGGCACACAGATTGGAACCTGCGGCCATTAGGGCCGGGCAGAGACTGATACACGGGCGTGGCACAGGGGCTCTACAGCGCCCCCTGGAAAATGGAGGGCCATATATCATACATTCTTGCTCGTAGACGTATGAAACTCGGTACACATATAAATCTCATCAATCCAAACAACTTTTGTATTGCATATCATAGGCTCCGCCCAACAGGAAGTTGGCTATTTAGGGTTTAGTATTCAAATTTTTCGTCAAAGTTGTGGGGGCTTTTGGGGTCCTTAACATACTCAAAAACTCTTGAAAATTTGCGCACACTTTGGAATCTGTGGCCTTTAGGAGCCTGCAGAGGCTGGGACCCGGGCGTGGCACAGGGGCTCTTCGGCGCCCCCTGGAACACAGTCAGAAATGTTGATGTATAGCTCACACATACTTGCACATATTCATATGAAACTCAGTACACATATAGATCTCATCGTGCCGAACAACTTTCGTATTGCATGTCATAGGCTCCACCCAACAGGAAGTCAGCTATTTAGAGTTATGTAAAAAGCGCATGCTCTGGAATTTGAAATACTTGTCATAGGTTTTTTTCTCGATTGCCGCCAAACTCGGTCATCATGATCTCAAGACACTGGGGATGAAAAATTGCCAGGGGATTTTTGATATCTCAAATGGTTTGCTCGTGGCGAGGCGTTGAAATTATGGCGAGAAATGAGAAACAGGAAGTGTCTAATACCGTCCACATACATTTCCTGATTTTAATCAAACTTCATCAGATTATTCGTTGTATGATGTCGATCGCATATATGTGACTATTAGGAGTCAAAGTTATAGCGCCACCAACTGGCAGAAGGAAGTGTGTCATTTTCAAAATTATTTGAATTCAGCATCTTATTATTACTCGATTTGCTTCAAACTTCATCAGAATAATGTTAAAACACAGCCGATATAAATCTGCAAGGGGGATATTGATATCTAAAAAATTGTTGGCGTGGCAACATGTCAAACTGGAATACTTCTCAGGTGATTTTGAGGCAAATAACATACTTAGAATTTCACAAAACTCTGAACACACATCAGTATTTCTGATAGGAACTTAAATTGTGAATGGATTTTGGATAGCTTGAATGGTTTTGCCGTGGTGATTTTTTTAAATGACCTTACAAAGGGAATCATTATTGTATTTTTTAATTGCAGCTTCCAAACACGTCAAAGAATTTTTTCATACAGATGAAAAAGTCATTCTGAGGAAATATGCATAGTTTCACGACTTTACAACACTGTATGGATAACAGAAAATTAAAAAACTGTCAGACATCTCATCTCACTCTCTCCATCTGTTTGAGTATATGTGCTTCAGACTTCCATTGTCTGAGAGAAATAGCGCCCCTACAGGTTCAATTCCCGAACTTTTACTTTCACTTTTAAATCGGTTAAAAATACAAATAAATACTTAGATTTAACTCACACTGACAAGCTAAACCAACATATCTGATTATTACCGGTTCAGGGCTCATGGATAAATTATTTCTGGCCAGAGATACGTGAGAAATAGGAGAGATTAATCACCGCTCCGATCACGAGCGTCTGGAGTAAAGAGCTCAGAGAAAACGAATTTAGTCCTGTTTTAAAGCTTTTAAAAATAAATTATTACAGCGATATCACACAATCAACCAATTAGAACACACCAAGAGCTAAATTAAGATGTTTTTGAACTGTTTGTGTGAAAATGAAATATTTGTCCCTGCCTATCTGAAATCACCGCCTCCGATCAGCGCGTACAGTGTCGAGCTCAAAACAAACGAATTTATTCTTGTTTAAGAGCTTTTTAAAATAAAATATTACCACAAATGCACACAATAAACCCATTGTAACACAACAAGAGGTAAATGCAGGTGTTTGTGACCAGTTTAAGAGTGCAAGACTATTTGAAAGCGCGACTGGCAGAATAACATATATCTCTTGAGCTGCAGGTTTCTGCCTTTCGTCGTACGAACGAACACATAACGGACAAGATTATTTCAAAACACATAATTGCTTGGCGAATATAAACGAAAACAGCCACGTGAACATAAACTGGATCTACTGGATTTGAATATTAAAGTGACCACATTTACCACTTGCTTCTGTCTTCAATTTTAATCTATATAAAAAAGGAAACTCATTCGACTTGGCTGCTTTTTTAATGTGTGCGTACTTATTTATTTACCTTTTTATACATTTTGAATAATTTCATAGTATGTGTATTACAATTATAAAAACAAAAATAAATTTAGCCACTCACATAGAAATAGCTTAGTGTCACACACCTGGACTCATTTAATGTGTTTTTGCCCGTGACCCAGTTTCTGTCTTTCCGTGTTTGGTTTGATTAGTTCCCAGGTGTGTCTATTTTCCTCATGTGTTCCAAGTCCCTGTTAATTTAATCATGCCATCCACCTGTGTTTCCCCAATTATCCTTTGTTCATAAGCCTTGTCCTTTCAGTTCTGTTTTGTCGGGTCTCCTCACTTGTGACTAAATCACTGACTTACGTGTGTCTATCGCTGTGCTCCATGAATGGTATATATTAAAAGCCTTATTCCGTTTATCCTCGACTCCGTATTCCTTCAGGCAGCGTAAACCGTGACAGAAGACCCGACCTTAAAAAAAAAAAAGTTTAAAACTGCGTCTTTCCCTCCGTTTTGCTTTCGTTTTTTCTCAGTCTTTTTGTTTTGTAGTGTTTGATGGATCCCCTCTCTAGCCCCGGATTCCTCCTCCTCATGCTGGAGCAGGAAGGACGCTCTCTCGAGGACCACACCAGACTGTTTCTTCTACTAGCTAATGCCACCAGCTACCCGGACGACGCGCTCTGCACCTTCTACAACACAAGCCTGAACTCCAAATGCAGAGCGTTGTCGTCCGAAGATGGTCCTCGGGAGGATTTCGCCGCATTCGTGGAGTGGACTCTGGCGAGAAATGGCTCTTCTTTCACCATCTGCCCCATAGAGGATCTCGCCAGCCCCACTCCCGACCCAGAGACCAGCCAGCCACCATCACGCCGCACGGAGCCAGAGCCCACCGCAGCCGCAGAGCCCGAGTCATTCACCGACAGGGAGCCGGATCTCGAGAGCGCGACTGACCAGGTGTGTGAGCCGGCAACACCGTGCATCGTGGGAGTCCTCGTGGAGATCGAGGGCGTGGAGGAAAGCCCTGCCCACACTCCTGCGACTGAGGGTGAGCTGTATACAGTCTCTGAAGATCATATGGAGCAAGTTCTGGATCTGATGGACTGGTCTATGGAGGTAATCCCTAATTTTCCTTTAGGTTCCGTCCAGCCCTGAGTCCCCTGTATACCCTCTCAGTCTCCCACTCCTACCTCCTTCAGTCATTTCCTCTGCTCCATTTCCGCTGGTTCCGCCCAGCCCTGAGTTTTCTGTTTCTCCGCTGGTTCCGCCCAGCCCTGAGTTTTCTGTTTCTCCGCTGGTTCCGCCCAGCCCTGAATCTTCTGTTTCTCCGCTGGTTCCGCCCAGCCCTGAATCTTCTGTTTCTCCGCTGGTTCCGCCCAGCCCTGAATCTTCTGTTTCTCCGCTGGTTCCGCCCAGCCCTGAATCTTCTGTTTCTCCGCTGGTTCCGCCCAGCCCTGAATCTTCTGTTTCTCCGCTGGTTCCGCCCAGCCCTGAATCTTCTGTTTCTCCGCTGGTTCCGCCCAGCCCTGAATCTTCTGTTTCTCCGCTGGTTCCGCCCAGCCCTGAATCTTCTGTTTCTCCGCTGGTTCCGCCCAGCCCTGAGTTTTCGGTTTCTCCGCTGGTTCCGCCCAGCCCTGAGTTTTCGGTTTCTCCGCTGGTTCCGCCCAGCCCTGAATCTTCTGTGTCTCCGCTGGTTCCGCCCAGCCCTGAGTTTCCTGTGTCTCCGCTGGTTCCGCCCAGCTCTGAATTTTCTGTGTCTCCGCTGGTTCCGCCCAGCCATGTTTTTTCTGTTTCACCACTGGTTCCGCCCAGCCCTGAATCATCGGTGTCTCCGCTGGTTCCACCCAGCCCTGAATCTTCTGTGTCTCCTGTATTCCCTCCCAGCCTCCCTCTCCCGCCTCCTCCCAAACCTGCTGGTCCCTCTACTCCTCTTTCGCTGGTTCCGTCCAGTCCTGATCCTCCTGTCCTTCCTCCCATCCTTCTCCTCTCTCCTCCTCCTAGACCAGCCAGTTCCTCGCCATCCCTGCTGGTGCCAGTCAGTCCCGCAGCTCACCCTCAGTCCGCGCCATCGGGGCGCGATGGTTCGCCGCTGGACTGCCAGTCTCCAGCTCCGCCTTGGCGCGTTAAGGCCCTGTCTCCGCCTCCAGCCTCCGAGCCCTGGACTCCTCCTCGGTCCTTCGACCCAGCGGCTCCGCCTTGGCTCTTAGCTCCCTCGTCTCCACCGTGGCCTGTCATCCCACC